>NC_142379.1:3462500-3665000 GCF_059441005.1 Hippichthys cyanospilos
GTCTTCATCTTCCTTTTCATCATCGTCGTCAAGGAAATTTTCATTTCTAATTTTTTTCGTATTAACCTCTCCAGGTGTCGTGTATTGAGTTTTTCGTAAACTGGACCATTCAACTCCCACTGTATTTGGTGTGTGTTTATATATATATATATATATATATATATATATATATATATATATATATATATATATATATACATCATATATATATATATATATATATATATATATATATATATATATATATATATATATATATATATATATATATATATATATATATATATATGATGTATATATATTGATGTATATATATATATATATATATATATATTAGTTATTTGATATTTTGCTGTGAAATGGCGTCTCTTCTGAGAAGGAATTGAGCGTATATGACAAATGGTGCTGATGAGGAAGAGCAGGTGCACGACAAGGCAAAAAGAAAGCCTTTTTTTTAAATGATATATTTTTTGCAATTGATAAATTGAAGGATGACCGTGATAACCTGGGCTAGGCCAGTTTGAATTTTACTGTCAACAGCTAACCTATTTAAAAAGAAGAAGAGAAAAATGCTTCCTGTCAGAGAGGAAGAGTTATGGTCAAACTTGGCTCCTGCGCGCGCTTTGTGGCGAGTTTCATTTCAGACTTCATACTTGCATAGCCGTCAGACGCTGCAGATTTATCATTTGTGCTGTCCTTTTTCGGGGAATTTGACTTAGAGGCATTATAAACTTTTTTTTATGGATGTATGTTCTGTTTGTGAGCTACCCTGAATGTCTAAAACTTTTTTTTTTCTTTTAAACATCCAGATCTTCGCTTTTGATTTTGATATGTGACAAAAAAACAAGTGTTAAATTTAAAAATTCCTGAATCGTGCAAATACATTTCTAACTTTCGAATCTCAAAGCGATTTGTTTTTAAGCTCCTCTCAGGACGTCCGGATGGAATTCTCATGGACACCGACACACTTAATCTCCTCTCGCTTAATCTGCCTCACGGATATTAGGAGCGGCCTCTCCGGCCGCCGTCCCCTCACCTCTAACCCGCCGTGTAATCCGCCTGCGCCGCGGGCTCATTAAGCTCGGGGGAGTTCACACCTCTCGCCATGTTGGCCGCAGCTGCCCGGGTCCGAAAAAAAAGGCCGGCGGCTCGGCGGCGGCCTCTGATCTGCGCTGCGAAACAAAAAACAAAACAGAAAAAAAGTCATAAATCAGCAAGAGGAGGTGAGATGGTCTAAAGTGCTCATTAAAGGGGCTGCTAAGAACATGTGCGGAGAAGCACGGAGCCTAATAAGACAAGCCCGTCACACTTGGCTAATGACTGATGATGAGGAAGGGGCTGGATGGAGTGTTAACTTAACGTTGAAGTGCGGCAGGGCTCGTAAAATCCACGATAATGGACGCCGCGAGGCGGAAAAACCTGCCATGGACATCAGCAACATGAATGCATTACCTTGAAACGGGAGAAACCTCAACAAGGACCTTTGCATCACCCTAATGACCATGTGCATTGTAAATGAAAAAGGCTGACGAATTTCGAAAACAAAAATCTGATTTGTAATAAAATGGACCAACCAAATCCTCAGATTTCGATACAGTTCTACAGAAGTGGAATTTCTACAGTTGGGTCAAAAGCAACCCAAACTAGGTCATAAATAGACTGAACTAAGCATTTGGGTAAAACAACCTAAAAAGTTGGGTTGGTCCTCTTTTGAGCCAATTTGGGGTATTTTTCAACTAAAAAATGTTGGCTGAAAAATTACACTCCAAAACAATTGGGTCAAAAGTGAGGTAAAAAATTAGGACTGATCGAACGTTTGGGGGAAAACTATGAACTTCAAATGTTGGGAAGGTCCTCTTTATACTAACTTATACTAACTTTTAGAGTGTAAAAAATGCTGGTTAAAAAGGTACATTCTAAAGAATACGGGGTCACAAATTTCGGGTAAAAAATGGGCAGATGAAAATTGTTGGGTAAAATTAGTCACCTAAAGAGTTGGGTTGGTCCTCTTTTGACCCAATTTGGGCTATTTTTGATATAATAATTGTTCTGACTCTTCTTTTTGGGGTAACATGAATGTTTGAAATGTGAGTTGGTCCCCTTGTGACCCAGTTTCAGTTATTTCTCACTACAGTGTGCTGAGAATGAAGTATTGAAATTCCAAAACTCAAATATGGTCTTTTCCGCACCCTCAATGAATGGCCTATTTTAGGACTGTTTCCTTATATAGGGTGCATCGCATTATAGGGCACATAGAATAGAAGCTACAGTAATGGCTGCGGTTGCCTTATGCATCCACTAGATGGAGCTACGCTTAGGGGAATGTCAACAAAACAATCAGATGTGTCAGTCAAAATGTATTAATAGACAATCAGGAACTGAGAATAAAGACGATTTGTAGAAAGTACCGTCTGAAAAATGGGCAATAATATCTCGATTACATTAAGGCTGTTTGGATCAATTCCGAGATTGACTTTTTTTTCAAATTGCTACAAAAAACCAGTCAGCTTTTAGGTTGCAACTTATAGTGCGGAAAATATGGTCATCCTGGCCACAAGTTCCAAAAAGCGGACATGTTCAGAGACAAGAGGACTTGGGGACACCAGTAACATTTTTTCCGTCCCACAAAATGATCATCTCAAGAAAATAGCAGTCAGCAGTTCTGACGAGTTCTGTTTTGTACAGCAAACAAAAATTGGGCGCCTTCGTTCCACCTCGAAAAAAAGCCTTCTCCACACCGATCCAGATACAAAAGGAATTCGGGCGACCGTACTAGAGTTAAAAAAAAAAAAATCATCACTTCCCGTTTTTGACACACGACACTTGTCGGGAGCTGAGCTAAAACGCAGGCGAAAACGCCAACGCACATTGACAAATAGCCTTTGTGCGTAAGCGTGTGTGCGCGGACGTGGCCTGGGAGAAGGTCTGGCTTTCCAAACCACGTGACCTCCACGCTGGGCCTTGGACAAGCCAAGCGGGAGCCGGCAAAGCACATCTGTGCCTTATTTTGTTGCTGTTCCAATGTTGCGCTGGTATGCGCGCCGGGCAACAAACAAAGCACAGTTCCACCTTGTTTCCATATCCAGAGCCCCGCCCCCGCTCCCGCCCCTCACCCCGGGCTCGGAGACCCACTTGGACACACGCGGAATTAGCGGGAATGCAAAGGTACAGATCTGATATATTGGAACGGCATTCCAGCGGAGCCCCCGCGGGGTGGATGACAGGCTTTTACTTAAAAGCGAGCAGGCATGAAGGAGGGGGAGACACCGAGTCTGAAGAGGATATTACAAAAATAATCGGGGGGGGGGGGGGGGCGCCTCTGGCAAACCTTTTCACTTTCAGGAACGATTTGGAACCTCGGGATGAAAAAGAAAGGAAAAAAAAAAAAAAACGTGCGGGGGCCGGGCGAGGCGGCGCAAAGTAAACTGCGATTCCTAAAAGATTTGAAAATCATTTTACATTCACTATAAGGTCAAATAATTAGCTTATGTATGATTTGAAGGCTCTCGGGAACTTCTGCTAATAACCCGGGCTAAATTAAGCTCCTTATCTTAACTTAAAGCAGTGCTTATGTTTTGCAAAGAGACGCCTAGGAAAGAGAAAACCTTACATACATCCCTACCCAGCTATAAATAAAATCATCTAAAAAATTGTATAAACATACCTAAAACAGTATCCTTTTTAACATTAACGAAAGAAAAAAAACAATATAAATCAACTCTCAACAAATGTTATCCACTTATCCACTTTTTTACAGAATTTATACAGGTCACAGCTTAGTCTAAAACCGAAAAAAGTGCATCAAAATGCTTGAAAAAAATAATAATTAAAAAAAAAATGCTAATCAATTAAACTTCACTTTTCCCTGCCCCATTTTTGAGACGGATTGATTTAAATGGAGTACTCATTTATTTTTTTCGATCATTAATTTGATAACAAAATGTTTCTCATTTCTCATATTTCTCATATGTCACAGTCGCTCAAGGCTCAGGTAGCAACCAATCACAGCTTATCGTTAGATTCAAATCATTTACCATCACAATCGAGAGCTCTTAGTCTGGTTTTAGGTGGCGGTACAGCCGAATAAGGCTAGGGGACAAAAATGACCATTTTGGGCACCCTACTTCGGGCCTCTCATTGGTCATGTGGGCACGCGATGGTGGGAATGACATTCGGACCCAATCAACAGTCACCTTTCATCCACGTTTTGAATCAACAAAAACTTGCACAATCCAACTTTTTTACCAACTGAGCCTTTGCATATGGTATTATTTTGGGACATTTTTGGAGAAATCCCAAGTCCGGAGTTGAAATTGACTGTTGTTAAAACTGTCTGCTCATGTTTATAGCAGTAAAAACAGGCCCGCAGAATCGAATACGGAATAAAACAAAAATAATAGACGTACAGGCACGTGACTCCTGTAAGAAGGGAGGCACTGTGACCTAACTACAGGACAGAACGGTCTATGGATGTCCATTATGCTCTTGAAAAAGAAGAAAGCAGCTGTTGTATGAACTGAGAACTGTAGGCACACACACATATACACACAGACACACACCACTATGATGGTTGTCACATTACTGCGGTGTACTCACCTAAACCTTTAGAGCAGCCACGTTTGTAACTACGGGCTACTCGAAAGAATAAAAATGGGATTCAATGGGATGTGTTTCAGGGTGGTAGGAGATTGTGACTATGAACACATCTCTGTCCATTCTCCTCGTGAGCAAAAACAAACTAAAGTCTCTTGTCTTCCTTCCTTGTGTGTTGTTTATTAAATGTTCTAGGTTGACTGTACTTTGAGACCAATTACTAAGACTTTGGCGGTATTTTGTGGCATTTAAGGACATAAAAGAAAGTACAAAAACACTCGAAATCCGTGAACTGGTGGAATATTTCCGATTTATAAAAAGGACTGGCTAAAAACGGAAAAATGTTAATATGTGAACCGCAAATGAGAGGATTCTTGAATTTTGACAAACACGGGGAAAAAAAATTATAACTCGATACGCATCGGGGGACATCGTGACCAATCGGTTTATAATGACTGACGTGTCGACGACCCAATGACAGCGTGAACAAAAAGAAGACCGCGAAGGAAGGAGGGACTTAATCAGAAACACGAGTCACACTGGAATGAAAGCGTACGTGAAGTCCGAAGAGGATATGAGAAAAAAAAAATGCCTCTAGCAACCTTTTTCACTTTCAGGAGCAATTTTGTACCTCGGGATGAAAAACGGGGGGGGGGGGGGGGGGGGGGGGGGGGGGGGTGTCTCGGAGTGGTTTTGAAGTGCAGGGGGCGTAATGAGAACCAACTGGTCGGCCGTCACCATCCATCCATCGGGCCACGGGAGAAATCTGACGTACGGAAGAAGTGCAGGCCTCTCGCTGAATGCATCCAGACGCCAGAATATTTAAAAGGCGGGACGACGATGATGATGATGAGGATAATGATGAAAATGGGAGCTGATGCTTATTAGTTTACGTTTGATCAAATCCACTTCCTGAAAAGTGTCACTTTGAGTTGAGATAACAGGTCCACACTTTTGGATGTGACTCTGACAAAAGTTAAAAAAAAAAGAGGAAGAATGTACCGTATTTTTGGGACTATAAACCGCGACTTTTTCCTCGTGATTTGAGCCCTGCGGCTTATAGTCCAGTGCGGCTTATCTGCTGGTTTTTCCCACCGGTCAAGCAAATGTGTGTTCAAGGGGTCAGTTGATGGAAAAAATATGAAATAGAACTGAAAAGATGTGAATCAATGGCTGTCCTCAAAACCAGTTTTAAAATATATATTAAAAAAAAGTCCAAATTTAATAAGATTTTGTATAAAAGTTTGTGATGTTTAAATTGGATATACAGTACACAGTATATATGATTGTATTTATAAATTTATGATTGTATATATTATTTATTTGCAATGTTCACTAAAATAATTTCTCAATTAAACAACGGGAGACAGAACGCCATCAAAGTATTGATTTCGAGTTTGAACTCTGCAGTATTCTATTGGTAATATCCATCCATCCATTTTCTCGAAATATAATGTTGGGACTAAATTTGTAAGCATGTTTAGTCTGTTAAAAAGAGGATGTTGCAGTTGGTAGACAATTCAAAAATATATAAAGACAATGTACCGTATTTTCCGCACTATAAGGCGCACCGGATTATAAGGCGCACCTAAATTGATGACATATTTTAAAACTTTTTCAATCACAATATAGTAATACTCAAAGTAATAACAATAATAACTCAAATAATAACTCTAAACTCTCAATATCATAATAACTCAATGTCAATATGAGCAACCTTGTTCAACTGTAAACACGCAAAAGAAACAGGTCAAGCTTACTTTATCGGTTCATTCCCCATCTACCAATCCCAATCTCAATATTGAGCCATATATAAGGCGCACCCGATTATAAGGTGCACCATCAGCTTTTTTTTTTTTTAAATGAAGGCTTTTAGGTGCGCCTTATAGTGCGGAAAATACGGTAAGTTTTGTATTACCACCTGCGGCTTATAGACCAGTGCGGCTTATCTGTGGCAAAAGATTTTTTTATTTTTTTTTTGCTCAATTTTTGCTGCTGCGACTTATACACCGGTGCGCCTTATAGTCCGGAAAATACAGTATTTTATTTAGGCGGGATGATTTGTGTGGGACCCAAAAAAGTAGGGTCACCCAGCAAAACCGCAGGCTCAATCCCAGTGATAGGAAAACTATGCATCAATTTAAGTCAAGATTTTTCTAATCTTTGTTAGATGCTTTTATAAGGCCTCATTTTTGCCACTTATCCAAATCGTCACTTGAACCTCGCCATGCAAATCCGGCCTTGGACTTCTGACCTGGTCCCCGTCGGGGCCGTCTTACGTCGGTCTTGTTTTTACAAGCAATCGAGAACAAGATACAGTGAAAGCTTGTCAAGTCATTACAGATGAGATTCCGTGTTTGCTGATTCTGTTTCCTATTCTGGTTTCCAGATAAGAAGCAGCTAGCGTTTACACAGTCCACTAAGTAAGTGTAATTGCTTTACTTTGTCTCAGCAGGCACTCTCCCAAAAAAAAAAAAAAAATCTCCATGACTGTGGAGTCTAAGGAACTGATATGTTATCGGGAGGAATCTGGGGAAAAGAATTTCCCAGTCCGACCCGCCTCTGCTTGGCCCGTCCAGCGGAGGATCGAGCCATTTGGACGGCAAGTCTTCTTCCTGACATCTGACAACGCAAAAAAAAAAAAAAAAAGATCTGAAGAAGAGGAAAAGGGAGATAAGAAATGGTTCAAAGTGCTGACACGGCCAACTGGATACAAGCCACCAGAGAACAGCCATGGTCAGCCAAAGGTTACATCAGGTCACAACAAAACCGCTTTGATTTATTGCAATACTTTTCGGTCATGGCGTACATATGAGATAAGATTTTTACAATTTTTTAATGTGCAAATTCTTTTATTTCAGCCTCCGAAATGTAAACTTGTGTTCGGATTATAAACCGCTACTTTTTTCTTGTGCTTTGAGCCCTGCAGTTTATAATCCAGTGCGGTTTATCAGTGTTTTTTTTTTTTTTTTTTAACTAGTCACCAGAGGGAGATTCACCTGTAAACAAAGGAAGGCAGAAGAAAACGCTATCAAAGTATTGATTTTGCGTTCATTCGCTCGTAAACGCATTCGGGCATGTTACTGTTGTGTTAGTGCGGTATTTTAACAATCCAAGTGTTATGTTGAAGATATGTTGGCTCTGTATCTGTTTCTAAACGTGGAGGCATGTGTTGAAGGCATGGTGTTGCCGTAACCAAAGTTTTAAGTGAAAACAAACATTTTAAAAACTTTCATGTACCATCTTTCTGCGAGATTTTTCAGCTACGTGTCTTCCGAAAGCGGTATATAGAATATCGCTGGATCTATCCGCCCACCTCACACAAAAACAGAAGGCTCATACAGTAAATTTTCAGATACTACCCACAACGCCTAGGAGGAAGCGCATATGATTGTCTACTCACGAGACAGAAGCTATAAGCTACAAGCTATAAGCGTCCAAGCCCCCTGCTGGAGGTCCAACATCTGCTGGACCGCCGTGTCCAATCAGAGGGGGGCAATCTTGGCCGTGACCAATCGAGCCCACTCTGCGATCTTTTCAGGGGATCCTGCCAGAGGAGTGGGAACAAAAGCCAGAAGCAGGGCTTCAAACACCACCACCCACCCCCCGTTCCTTGCTGCATCCATACTCTTTGATATGTTAGACCCCTGCATGGAGGAAAAGCCAGCCCCCTCCTAAAGCGAGTATGGAAGGTTTACGTCAACATCTCCATGAAAAGTGTCCATCCTTCATCAGGAAGGGAGACGCTCCCTCAGCGGAATTCCAGGGTCATCTCTTATCTTCTTGACCCTGGGTGACATCAACTCCGGAGGCTACACAGGACTTGCGCTACAAGATGTTAGCAGACACAAAATTCAGAGTACGCTGCAGATTCTGAAAAGTTTGCAATCAAATATATTCTAGACAGTTAGAACCCTAACCCTTAACCCTAACCCGCAACCAACTCAACCAATTCCATCAAACACGTCACAAAAACACTAAAATCACACAGTAATCCAATAAAAATGGACAAATGTTTAGAATATTAAAATCACAAACCATTTTTAAATCTAACTTTGGTACTTTGTCCAATCCTTCCATCATTACATCAAAGGGAAAGCATTGAAGGAAGACACTCGGGAGCTGAAATTTCACCCAGATGGTGGCAACATGTCAACATGGCACCGCCACTTATCACTCTAGCAGAAGTGTGCCACACCCTGCCAAAAATACTGCAAATATTAAGTGAAGGAATTTGCCCAAAAAATGGACTAAATCCTGCACAAGTGAGAAATACTTTTGTATTCCAATCTGTACTTCAAACTAAGACTAAAAATACATGAAAAAAATAGACTAAACAAAGGGTTAAGCTACATTTTTGCCCACTTAGCCATTGCCATCCTCATGTTATAGTTATACACTACAGTGGGCCCCCCATTTACGAACCCCGTATTTTTCATCTAACGACGTGGACCGCGGCGTTTTTTTGTCCCCCTCTTACGCAAAAACCTTTTGTTTTACAAACCATCCAACATGCCGGTCAGTGTGTCTGCACTATTTTTTTCGCTTGGCTGCAGACAAAAACAACTTTTCTCGCATGTCACGGAAATGCCAATATTTTATTGGTCGATTAAGGCAGTCACAAAGATGCCGATATGCTATAGGCCGGCATCAGGTCAATCACAGAAATATGATACGGCGAATTCAAGTTACGAGCCTAGCCGCTGAACGGACTAAGGTCCTAACACGAGGGCACACTGTACAGTAGTATCTTCGACTGAGTGTGTGTGACTTTAAAAGGCGGGGCCTAACTGTTGAGTGATGTCTGAGACAGCGAATGACAGTGTTGGCCTTTAACAGGTGAAACCACAAGCCACTTTGTGAGATTTGGTGCCTAGCATGGTAGCTAGCATGTGATTATAAAATGTTTTATAATAACATAGAGTAACAGAGTAATAGAAATAATAGAGAGTAACAGAAGTAAATCGCACAAAGTAATCTATGACCCACCGAAGCTGCAAAAAGTGAACCACTCTACTACAAAAGCTAGCTGTGTTATTATGCTAATTGCTAGCCTGTCATATCTCAAGGCGCGGCTAAATGTGCTTTGGCTCGATAAAGATTAGGAAATTAATTAAGTGGTTTTAAAGGGCCCGGATTGGAAAACGCCATGGCGCAGTCGTTTTATATTAGCATTACCGATTTCGCCCGGTGAAAGCGGATGCGCGAGCAGACAGTCGGTAAGACCTGTCTCGACAGCGGATCAGCCCCCGACTGGAACTGCTCTCGGCGCGCCGATGACAACATGTGAGGAGTTGGCACACGGGCAAAGGACGAACGGGAAGGACGGGATTGTGTGCGCGCAGGGTAATTATGGGATGGAGTAATGGTGAGACGGACGTGGAGGGGAGCTGAAGTATGTGGCGAAGGCCTCCGTTGACACGAAGATGACACATGATGGGCTGTGACCGGCTAGAATTACGTTGCGATGAAATATGTCAGCGCTGACCCCAACAAGGACCCCCTTCGCTATCTCACTACGACCCATACGCTCACTTCTGCTGTTCTCTCTCTTAAAAAAAAAAAAAAAAAGGGCAAGTGGTCATTATAGCAAGGGGATGCAACCATGCCTAACAAATTTGAGATCAAGAGGCATCAATGAGCCAGGAATTGATCATCCATGAGATTGATTAAAATCTGTAATCGTTTTAAATAATCTTTGTAATCTCATTTCAAATTCAGAAAAACCTTCGACTGTTTTTTAGAATTGAGATACAGTGGTACGTATCTCTACTTAGGAAATAATTTCGTTCCAGAGGCCATTTTGTAATTTTTGTAAGTAGAGGCGCTTTTTACATGTAAATAGCCTAATTCGTCCCAAGCCCAACAAAAACGCTTAAACACTTAAATGAATAACATCAACTGTAGCAGTTGATAACGTCTCAAAATATCTCATAATTCTCTACCAAAAATTTTCGCCATTCGTTTTCTGAATTTCCTTTCGTAACAAGAGGCAATATTTTTCCGCAGGCGTTTCGTAACATGACTTTTTTGTAATGAGGGGCGTTCATAAGTAGAGGTACCACTGTGCATTGTATTTTTGCAGCAGACCAAAAAATTTATGTAAAAGATCAAAAGTAGCTTCCGTCATTTATTCCCTTTACTGTTGTAAGCAAATATCCTCTGCTGTAATTGAGACGAGCCCCAATCACTGGTTGAATCCACTTTGTTATTATCGTTAGCTCTGGCTGCATTCACAACCGGGTGCTTTGGATTTATGTCGTAGGCTAAACTTGAACAGAGAATGCCTACCACTCTGTCCATAGTCTGTTCTTGATGCTTTCCAGATTTCTTTCTGCACTTTAACTGTGACTGGAAGTAATTGCTAACACTTAATATGTACGTAAACAGAAAATAGTAGAAAACAAACGGAAGGATGAATCTGTAGTTAACATTGTAAAGCTAAATAGACGAGGAAACTCAGGACAGATGGCGTCAAACGGTCGTCCTACGAGGCTCCGGTTTCGGCACGGATGTAATTCCAGAGAGAGGGGATCACCTGCGAGATCTTCCAACAGGTGCCTAATGGCTATAAAATCAAGTTGCCGTGGTCGGACGTGACCACTGGGATTGTTGCATTAGTCAATCCTCTGCTTTCATCCTGGGGCCTGTCAGCTCGTATTCATCTAATTGGTGTTAGTGGTGAAGAGGCAGTGACCTCACACCTCCCTCCTCCAACGGGCCCGGCCCTTAGCCTGAGCTCTTGCCGAGACCTCCGGTCTGCTTGGGTGCCGTACACGCAGCGCTTTTATGCACTTATGTGCATTGAACTCTTCTTGGCCCCCGACACTGATGAGCCTCTGCTCATCACGAGTGACAGGCCCGACCGGGCAGACCGTCTCACTGCTGCTGGGGGTTTGGGGGCCCGCAGTGGGCCACATTCCTACAGGTGCTGTGCAAAGGATGAAATATGAACGATCCATAAGGAACATTACCAGAAGATAGTTGCATTTGGCTCCAATCAGATAAACCAGACTACTACAACTTCACATTAGTTAGCTAGCATGATAGCTAGCTAGTCGGACGGATAGACTTGTTAGCTAGCTAGATGGCTTGATAGATAGAATAGCTAGCTCGTTAGATGGATCGATAGGTACATTAGCTAGCTAGCTAGATGGGTCGAAAACTAGATTAGCTAGCTAGATGGATCGATTAATAGATTAGCTAGCTAGCTACCCGGATCGACTAATAGATTAGCTACCTAGCTTGACGGATCGATAAATACAGCTAAATATACAGATTTCCAGGCTAGTTAGATAGATTGAGAGATTAGCTAGCTAGCTAAATGGATCGATATATAGGTTAACCTTGTTTTCAGGGAATACGCAGTACATACACAAACCATTGTCCGTCGAATCAAATCACAAGGCTGACAGTTTTATTTCAAACAAAATGATTTCCTTCCTGGCTGAAACATTTCATTTTTTTGTCTGCCTCCGATTAGGACTTTGTGCTGCGTTCGATTAGCGACGTGTTTTATTTACCTACAAGTGAACTCTAGCAGTTTTTGTCTTGTGTTTCAGTTTGAACGAAGGACCTTCTTGGCTTCACAAATGTGTGATATCGTACAAATAATGGCGGTTTGGCCAGATGTGCGCCGCCTGTCCACATTCTCATAAAATGTGGCCCAGAGCGACAGAGACTTTGGAATCCCAGAATAATTCCGCAGATTTCCCATTAGACTCTCAATGGCAAGCACGCTTGTCCTTTTGATCCCAAAGTTTACAATTATATACTACTTTTTTTACATGCAAACACGCAGCTAGAACATAAACACACAATATATTATCGTAAATCTATTTTGTCACTTTTTAGAGTCTGCGGGCTTGCTCAAGGGCACAAATTCCACATTTGTTAGTTATGAACCAATCACCTTCCAATCCCTGAGGCCACGTCCTTAAAGACAAAATCAAAAAAAAAAAAAATCAACTCCTGCCAAAAGAGGAGATGGAAGGTTTTTTGCGGGGAGGAATCTGGACCTGGTTTATGGTTTGTGGCTGCGAGAGGTCAGTGATGGGACAAAACCGGCTTGACTAAACGTAATAAATCTGCTTTGAGTTTCTGCAATCATCCTAAACTTCTTTGAGAATCCACTAGCGTACGTGAGGAATGGCAGGAAACAAGCAGCCCTTATTTGGATTTATCTTATCTACCTTTCTTACTGGAATCCCAGATACTGTAGATATTGACATTAAATTCAATGATTCCCTGTAGTTATTGCTGACAATTTGGTCTATTGGTAGAGCTTGGTCACATGATGTATAAACGGGAAGTGTTGGCAAGACGGAATTTTACAACATGCTAGCAGTCTTGTTTACAAGTTGAATTGCTTTTTTTTTTCTGTTCTGGTCTTGGAAATGGCTGGCTATAATTGTACAGTCATGCATTATCCTTGTACCTTGGATTTGTACGTTTTTTTCTTTACATTTTTTGGTGGGCTATTTCTCAGTTTAGATTAGCTCGCTATCGTGCATTGGTTGCTAGGTCGATTAGCCGAGTAATTTAGATATCAGATCTAATACAAGTTTATTTTTGTGTCATTTTAATGTTCTTTTTTTGTACTGAATTTACCATAGGAACAAACTAATTCCCACGTATTCTGTTAAATGGTGCGTCCGTAGGTGCTGCTGTTTGTGTTATCAACAGAGTATAAATGCAGTTCTTAATTGAGGAGCCACATCTTGCCTGCACGCTGTCGCCTGTTGATGGACGACAGGAAGGAAGGCCCATTTTACTGCAGGGCGAGGGGGGGTTGGGGGTTAGTTGAGTTGTCTTCAGCAGAAACACAAAGTGGCCCCCTCCAATGGCTTTCACTGAGTGGCTGCTGGGTAATTTATAGCACAAAAAGGCTTGTCGGGTGAAAAACATTATTTTAGCGGCCTCTGCATCCCAATAGAAGCCAGATGTGGAGGGATTAGCAAAGACCCCCGACTCCCCCCCGCGCACCCCCCACCCCTCAAACTTTACCCGGCTAACTGTCTCCTTTCCCGGGCTTCCCTCTTGCATATTTGTCCTTGAGGGTGCGCTGCCGTGCGCTGGGAATACGGAAGGCAGTCATCGCTCTGCTTTCGAAGGCCAGGTCTGGTTATGCGTTCCCCAACAGATGCTGTGTTTACGCCACATGCAGAACGAGAGCAAGGCGTCATTGATGTCACTTTGTTCTCAAGGGGGAAATGGCAAGGATGCCAGGCCGCTAATATAATCGTCTTTCCCGCCACGATGGAACGAGACTGCCCAAAATGGGCTGAAGTAGATGACCCTCATCCATTTTTGGGCCATTTAATCAGATCCCATATCAAATGCGAATGAATATTGAGACCTCGAGTTTAGGGAAGGAAGTCAGGTTATGGTAAGGATAAAATATCTGAATGGATGAAAAAGATTATACGGTAGAGTAATATAACTCCAACAAATGTAACGTAAACTTAACATAGGAGAAATAAATGTTTCATATGATATATGTACCTAAAAAGATAGAGTAATGTGACTTTGTGTAACAGAGTGTTACAATATAAAGTTACGAAGCATAAAATAGTATAACAGCGTAAAATAAAGTCATGTATCTTGAAGAAACGCACTGTAAAAAATATATCGTACGATAACAATGTATTGCAGCATGTTATGTAACTGAACAGTGTAATGTAACATAAAATACCGGGAATCAAACATAGCATGTATACTACACAATGCAAATGGGTATCATCATAGCATAACATAAAGGTATAAAATAAGTAAGATACTAACAACATTGTAAGGTAACAAAGTTAAGTAACAGTGTTACCGAACACCGTAACACAGCGCGACGTAATTCAGTGCACATTGTATGCGGCTCATACGATCACAGTGTGTCAGTTGGCGGTCAAAACGTGGAATTCTCTAATGTGATCTCAGAGTCTCCTGCCTCCCAGCTGTCACTGCGCCTCTGGCAGCCCGCTCCGATGCCCCCCCCCCAACCCCACCCCCACCCCCCACCAAGCTCCCTTTGAAGACGGCTACCCAGGAAATTGAAAGCTGTTTTCAAACAAAGCGGGGATGAGAAAGGAGTACTGTCAAAGTGGAGAGAAAGGGAGGGAGGCTTGATGGAGAGGTGGAAAGGGGTCACTGGTCCCTCCTGTCTCCTTTCCACTTAAACCAGTTTAAAACCAGTTAAACACTCGAAATTATGAACTGAGCAGACTGCATCACACGCGCGTAAACCTAAAGTGAGAACCCATAGATTCTCTCTCTCTCTTTCTATACATGCATTCATTAAAAGTCCCATTTCCACAGATTGAAGTATAACTGACAGCGAAGTGACAAGGTACATCTAGGGGTCACTTTTTGGGAACATTGCTCCCTTTTGCGTTCCAGCTTAGCTCACTTTTACACATTTGACAGGGGGGTGACATGTTTTTCACTAGGGCTGCATTACAAAAATCAACTCAGGGCTTTGCTGATGTTTTTTTTTAACATGTTGTCAGCGGCTCCACGAGTGCTCCGTTCTTTTCCTTCCAAAAGACGTCACATGGCTCTCGTTCAACCAATGATCCAACATCAAAACTGAAAACACATTTGTGTGTTTGCTTTGCGCTCAAAGTTGCCCCACCTGCGATGTGCAGCGTAGAGCTGTTAATAGTGACGTGAGGTCACACGCAATTAAAATAATCGCACATAACCTGTCATCTAGCGGCCGCTAACAATTATCTTTTATGTTTTTGTACTGGATTTTTTACACGGTCAGTTTGTGAACGTACAGCATTCACGAAACACAAACCCGAGCATGTTTGAATATAGTTTGTTGACAAAGAGGATTTATGCGTTACAGTCGTTTTTTATAGTTACAGTAATGTTTCAGCAAATAAAACATGAGTGCATATGGTCATGTAAACAGTGTTTCAAATTTGTGAGTGTATGTATAACGCTGTTTAGCATAAAGCAATATATGCTAACATGTCAAGTGTTATGTAATGTAATGGTGTAAAGTGAAAACAATGTAACGTAAAAAGTATGCTAACATGTGAAGTAACACTGCACAATGTAACACAAAAGCGCAACGAAACTATGTAACATAACAACATCTGCTAACATGTCTCGTGAAACTGCACTATGGATTGTAAAAACATATCACACCATTGTAACTATGTAGAGTAACAGTGTGGTCCAACAATCTAACGTAACAATTTAATGCAACTATGTCACGTAACAATGTAACATAAAAATGTATGCTAACATGCCAAGTCACATTGCACAATGTAACGCAACAACGCAATGCAACAATGTAATGTGACAATGTAACACGACAATGTAACGTGACATTGTAACATAATGTAACCTAAGAATATATGCTAACATGTCAAGTAACACTGCACAGTGTAACGTGACAATCAATGTAGCATGTTATGTAATCATGTAGCTTAACAATGTAGCACGTTTAAAAAAAAAATATGCTACCATCATGTCAAGTAACAATGCACAATATGACGTAACAATGTGACCTCGCACAATTTAACATAACGCAACATTAAAAAGCAGAACCTTGTGTAATAAAACACACATAACAGTAACTACAGTGACTGTGTAATAGAACAAAAAAAATGTAACGTATCGAATTAAAGTTACAAAATGTAACGCTGTACAGCAACAACAGTAAAACACAATGTAATTTCAATTTAACATAAAATAATAGAAAGTAAGATTATGGTTTGTACCGTATATATTGATGTTCAAGTTGTAAGATCATATTGGTAAAAGTGATTGAATGCGTTCAGTAAAGTTATACAAACATATTGGTAAAATGTTGGCTAAATCAGCAATACATAGCATTTTCTGGCATAATTCCACTGGATATAGACATAGCCCAGTGGAAAAACCTTTAGTTCACAATAGTAGTGCCACATTTCCGGGAACAATACCGTAACGAAAGGCAAAATAACGACGGTAGAGACGGGTAGTCAACAAACTTAAATGTTAGCTTAACCAAAATGTAGCTGAACCAAGAGATCTAACCAATCAGCTACAATAAAAATGAAAGCAACTAGGAGACCATAGACGAGTTCATTATTTTATTGTTCAGAGATTCAGAACTCCCGCTAAGGGAAAACCGGTCTTCCCTCCAAACGTTCCCTCGCGCTGTCGTCACGGAGACAGTGGGAGCGTGCGTCAAACTCCGGGGCTCCACTTCTGTCGAGGTTTGCTCTGGAATAACATTTTGATGATCCGTGTCGGCGGGGGCAGACGGGTTGTGTGGTTTGGCCCTGGGGCGAGCTGGCGGGCGGACGGCGTTCCCGGGGGAAGCCAAACAAGCGGCGACGGGCAGGTGGAACGTCCAGACGGAGGGCGGCGTGTCCAGAGTGGCATCTTGGCACCGACCCTCACTGGCACGTGCCAACAAAAATGTCTGCCTCATTAGGAGCGCGCCGAGCGAGTCTGGAGCGCCGGTACCGGATGCAGTCAAGAAAGTTCTGGGTACAACTTTACATCAGAAAACTATTACAATAAAATCCTATTGTTTAGTTTCTAAGGAACTTTATGGACAAGAAAAAATTGTTATTGTTAAAGTGGTCCGAGAATGGACTCTTGTGGAACACCGCATATAATCTTAAGTCTTCCGAAATGGGTAACTACAAATAAATCCTGTCATAAAAATTGAATCATTGACACACAGCTGAAGGGTGTGGAGCTTAGAACTGCTGACAAAAGCAGCGAAAAGTGACTGCCGGTGTCCGATATAAGAATGGAGGTACGTTTGTTTTGTGCGTGTGTGCATGTGGTGTGTCTTTCTGCGAAAGATAAGTGGTGCGCCAAGTGTTGTGATGTTAAAGCGGAGTGCTTGGAAAGGCGAAAAGCTGCTGTAAGGTGACCTTGGGCCTGTAAACATTTCTGAGATGTTTAGGGCTCTGAGGGGGTATTTGTGTGCTATCTATCTGCTCTAACTCTATCTCCTACACATTCTAATGGACCGTTACGACCTATGTCCGCAGGTGTGGGGGTCAGGGGTCTTCGCTTTATGGCGCAGAGGGAGGTGGTCGGGAACAGGGGGTCGGGACCTGTGCTCCGTGGAATTCAGGAGTCGCCATGGCAATGGCAACGGAGCAGCCAGGATGACAGGTAACCCCCAGGGGCCGTAAATAACAGCTAGGCTCCTCATACTTTTGTGTGCGAGGACTCAAAACAGGATATGAACACGAGAGGGACAGACGGTGATAACAAAAATGATTGTTTTGGGAGAGCGAGTCTAAAAGTGCTGTTGAAAGCAAACGGCATTATTGAACTTTCTATGCCAAGCAGGTTTTTTTTCATCCAGGTTTAGCCCATCCTGGCTCCCGAAAATGATTAATAACCTTTTCCTGATTTCTGATACACTTTCAGAATGAAACGGTCCTATTGTTAGTAAAGGTTCACAATTGAACCCCAAGGTACAAAAAAAGTACTGTTTATATGATTAGTTCAAACTGAAGAGGGACCAAGCCTGTACACTTGTAGTCAAGACCACAACAATTGAGACCATGATCTTTGACTGAGAATCTAGTCAGATATAAGACCGTAGGGTTTTGGAGGTTCAGACCAAGACAAGACAAAGACTTTGAGCTTGAAACGGGGACAATACTAAGACTTTTAGAGGTTGAGGCTGAGATAAGACCAAAACATTTTGAGGTTGAGACAGAGACAGGACCAAGACTTTGAGGTCGAGACGGAGACGAGACCAAAGCTTTTCGAAGTCGAGTCTAGGAGAAGACCAAGACTTTTTGAGGTTGAGACAGAGACAATACCAAGAGGGTTTGAGGTTGAGACCGGGACAAGATCAAGACTTTGACGTCGCGCCAGGGACAAGACCAAGACTTTTTGAGGTCGAAACCGAAGCAGGCCCAAGACTTCCGGAGGTCAACCTAAGGAAAAGTCTGCAAGTTAAAAGGTGTTGTAATTCTCAAGATGAGTCTTAGTCCCAAAACCAATCTTGAGAACTACAATATTAGTAAGGGAATGTCTTTTCGAGTTTTAAGAAATAGAGAGTCGTAAAAATATGGACTGTGATAGTCCAAATTTTTCCCGTGAAGTCTAAAGAAAGACTGGATAGTGACCTTGGTGTCCAGAGCTAGCACACCCCCTCGACCCCACACACACTACCTGCAAAAGAACATAATAGGCACCTTTATGGATGTCCACAGTAATCCTGTAGAATCTTTTGTTAAGAATTTTATTCTGGAAACGTGCCTATAAAGTTTTTTAAGGGTGTGTTTGTAAGACATGGGGTGCACCAAGTCTGAGTTGTAATATAGGGATGATTTATTTTTCCATGTGCTGATTCACAACCTGGCACAACAAATCTACGCGAGCACAAAGGGTTCATAGAAAGCGTGGCTGGATGACGTATTGATCCATGCGAACAATCCAAAAGCGGGCGGGGATGGAGGGTGGAAAGTAACCAAATACGGCGGCTTTCTTTCTACACGTTGTCACCGGATCTGTGGGCCCAAAAAGAAGGGACTCAGGTGTGTACAAAATAAAGAGATGGCAGGGGTGAAGCGGGCCTTTTTTCACAGGAGAGGGGATGGGGGTCCTTCACCCTGGCCCCGGGGTGGGTCGCGTTCCCTGACCTGCGACCTCGCTCTGAAAGAAGGGAATGTCGAGGATGGAGCCAGAGACTTGTCTGAGCAAAGCCAGGAGAACAGACAGAAGATGAGGCAATGAAAAGAGCACATTTCAAATACAACATTGGATGACTACGGGAGCTTAATTCACGTGACTTGGTTTGAGTCCATTACTCGGGAACTGCAAGAGTATTTCAAACCTAGAGTGGTCAACTGAAGGGTCCTAGTTCCTGTAGAAAGACTTTATATGATAGACAATCTTGGTCTTGTCTGGGTCTTAGAATTCAAAACTCTTCGCCTTTTGTCAATCTCGACCTCCAAAAGTCTTGATCCCGCTTTATTTTCAACCTCCAAAAGTCTTGGACTTGCCCCAATCTGGACCTCCAAAAGTCTATTTATCACCTCAATCTGGAACCTCAAAATTTATGATCTTGCCTCAATCTCAACCTTCAAACGTTGTGGTCTCGTCTCAATCTGCAAAAGTCTTGGTCTCATCCAGACCACCAAAGGTATTGGTCTCGTCTCAACCAACAAAAGTCTTGGTCTCGTCTCAACCTGCCACGGTCTTGGTCTCATCTCAGCCTGTAAAAGTCTTGGTCTCGTCTCAACCTGCAAAAGTCTTGGTCTCGTCTCAACCACCTAAAGCCTTGGTCTCGTCTCGACCAACAAAAGTCTTGGTCTCATCCAGACCACCAAAGGTATTGGTCTCGTCTCAACCAACAAAAGTCTTGGTCTCGTCTCAACCTGCCACGGTCTTGGTCTCATCTCAGCCTGTAAAAGTCTTGGTCTCGTCTCAACCTGCAAAAGTCTTGGTCTCGTCTCAGCCTCCAAAAGTCTTGGTCCCGCCTCGACCTGCATAAATCTTGGTCTTGTCTCGATTTTGGCTTCAAAAATTCTCGGTCGCCAATGGTTTTGGTCCTGTCTCTGTCTCTACCACCAAAGGTCATGGTCTTGACTCTCAATTTCCTTTATATTGTCTTGATCTCAAACTCTTAAACCCTTGTCTCAGTCTCAATCATATCTTGGTCTCGGTTAATGTGTTCTTGACCGCAAAACTACTCACCAATGAGTTTTATGGCATTATCTCTCGAACTATCCACGGCACCTGAGTTAAAGTTTACCATATTTTACAATCACTTTCAAGAACAATTGAAACAATTTTGAGTGTTTTAAGTCTCAAGTTTCATTGTGAAAGATTAACAATTTGGGTGTTTTTATTGCCGCCAAATGTCGAAGCCGATTAAATTTGACCCGAGCAGTATGTGGGTTTTGTTGAGGTTTTTTTTCAACTCTGTCTTCATGACACACTTCCGCCATGTCCGATTAGGATGGCTAACAAGCTTAGCTTCGTGGCGAAAGGCTGACTTGGTACTACTGCCTCTCACACTGACAATTCTGCTCATAAAAAAAAAGTTCGCACTGCTTGGTCACGCTCCACCTTCCCCCGATCCTGCTCCTCCACTCCCAACTCCTGCTCGCCGGCTTCCAATTCACTCCCAGAGAGAACGAGAGAAAACGAGAGAGAGAGAGACAGCCTTGTCCTGATGGAGGAGGCGAACGCTGAGAACAAGTCGCGGCGAGAAAGGAGGCCATTGTAGGGGGCTGGCCCGGGTACAAGTCACCCATTCAGATGCGGCCAGCCGTGTACAATGGCTAAACTAACATCATTGACATTTGGAGTCAGCCGAGCTTCGAAAGCGGAGGAGACGTCGGGGTGGGAAGCGGGGGGGCGGGCCGGGGACGGTTGTCAGGGGCGCTAATCATCGATCAAAAATTTCATGTCAGCATCGGGGATCAAACCCGAGCTTTAAAGACATCCGAGATGGCCACTTCCCCTCCAAAGGCCGTCCCCCGTGGGGCCGCGCGGGGGGCCGCCAGAGGCCAGCGGGGCCACGGAAAACAGGGCCGGATCAAAGAGCCGCTCGCTTCACTCTACTGGCTGCCATTAAAAGACACTTTGATAGAGCATCAAGTGAGCTAATGAGTCATTCCGCCGCTTTTTGTCGGACGGCCATCGGTGACACCATGATAACGACTCAGATGCTTCGTTGCCCGTCACGGTTCGTCGCTACGCTTTGAATGTTAGAACTGTGAGTTTCCTATGCATGGAATGACGTTTCGCTCTCTTTAGTGAAACGTAAATATGTCCCGAATCTAAAAATGACAACAACAACAACAAAAAAGGGACAAACCTCACCAATAAAAACTTTACTACGATTACGATTCAGTTCTATTGAATTGTAATGGTACGATTCAGGTTGAAATGAGTAGTTTCTAGGAATTAATTTTACATTTTTTATATGTATGTGTATGTGTGTGTATATATATATATATATATATATATATATATATAT
Organism: Hippichthys cyanospilos; assembly: GCF_059441005.1. NCBI lineage: Eukaryota > Metazoa > Chordata > Actinopteri > Syngnathiformes > Syngnathidae > Hippichthys > Hippichthys cyanospilos. Next base: position 3,484,054 of record NC_142379.1, read on the forward strand.
ATATATATATATATATATATATATATATATATATATTAGGATTTTTATAAAGAAGCCTGACAATGGTCTTAATCATTTGAAAGGGGTGCGTTGGAGGGCAGAAATATCAAAACCATGCAGAGGAGAAGCCTTTGAGCACAGAATTTGGACTACCCTGACCGAAATGTTTTTAAAAATCTTAATATTGGGCTATTATGGAAAAAAATAGTGCATTTACACTGCATATTTTTTCAGAATGCATATTTCAAACGTTCTACCTCATAAAGTCACACGCGTTTCTGATGCCCCCTTCCATGTCCCCAAATACCAGCAGCGAGCCCACGTGCGCCCGCTTGGTGACGTCCCCACACCGGACGAAGTGCAGCTCATGAAGGCGTCGCTGTGTGTCCCGACAAGCCCTCGCGCGCCGTTGGAATGGGGTAAACACGGCCGGACCACCTAGCCCGGTCGAGCTCGCCAGCCTGGAGGCAGCCGGATCCGCTTGGGCGGTGCCCGATGCCATCCGGCAACCTGCCCACCCCCACTATGACCCTCTAGTTGGGGAAGGGGGCAGCTGGGTCTGTTAAATGTGATAACAGCTGCTGGAAGCAGCTAAGCGAGAACCTGATCTACGCCGGCGAGGCTTAAACCGTGCTCATGAATCAGCTCGAGACAGGCGCTACTTGAGTGCACCTCATAAACACAATTCCCAGCAATGCGCTGGCTGTCGCGGCCATTTGGAAAACTCGGGCCTATTTTTGGGTCGGACCCCTCGACGCATTCAAACGTCTCTTGGGTGTGGAGAGAATGTTTCCGGGTGTATTTAAAGGCAATGATTTGTTTTGGTTAGGGGTGCAAGGAGAGGACGGCGGACTAGGGCGATGACGGTTGATGGTTGTATTAGTATACGGGTGTTCAAAATAGAATTCTGGCGACGACATACGTTGGGCTTGTGTCGAAGTGCGGGGATGCCGATGCAGAGTCAACGTTTTTGAGAGGCAAATATCTTTAAGTCATACTTGCAATATGTTCAAACATATACAGTACATGTAGATTGAAACATGTTTGAATGTACATGCAAATGTACTTGTAAGCCAAATGCTGAATACAAATGTATTCGAAAATATTCTTGTAAATATCCTGTTATCCTGGAATACAGTGGACCCCCAGGTTACTGCGTCCCTGGCTTACATTACAAAGTGGAATACTACGATTTTTTTGTCCCCCTTTAACATTTCTTCCGCTTTATGGCATCAGCAACTGTCTTGACCAGTGGGGTTGGCTGTATTTATGTTGTTTTGCCTCCCTCTTCAGGAGTTTTAAGGTAAATGCTCTAATTTTCTGTTTGCGTCAAACTGCCTGAGCTGCAATGCATCACTAAGGTGCTGGTCTGCTATTGGTCAGGGGCCCGGTGTCACTAAGATGACAACATGCTAAAGAGGTCTAGTGTGAGTGCTCACAATATCGAATTTATTGTGCAAGATTGTACTTGTAAATTCATCCAAACGAACTTGTATGTTAAAAGCTGAAGAAAAGAAAATTAAAAAAGCATTTTTCCCATAATACTATAGGGTATGCTCGTCATTTTGGGAACAAATGTTTTGATTTTGTTTGATGTTAACATATTTAGAAGTACATTTGAACATATTTCAATATAATGCCCGAATATACTTGAAAATAGGTACTTGTAAGCTAAAGGCTTAAAAAAAATATATATATATATATATATATATTTTTTTCATACTGTTATGGGGTATGCTTGTTAACACAGTGGCATTATGGGAACAAATGCTGTTTTTAGTTTTGACCCCAACAAATACATCCAAAAGTACTTGTAAGGACATCTGAGCATATGTAACAATACACTCGAATGTATTTGAAAATATGTTAAGACATATTGTAAATATGTTCTAAAGCTCTTATATAAACATTTTGCTACAAATGGACACGTATTTTCTACAGGCACAAGTTGGTATTTGTATTAAAAAAAAAAAATTAACAAGTTTTTTACTTGGCACAGGCAACATGTTACTTTTGCACAAGTCCAGCTGGAGTTGATCCAGCCCGGCGTCCAGCTCACCTTCTGTGTCATGGGGGTGGGGTGGAGGGGTCACCGGAGTTGGGGGGTGTTTACAATCTGAGCTCACACTGTACGCCACAACGGGGGCTCACAAGGCCTGGCCACCCCCTGAGCGGCGGAGCCCACCCAACAGTCTTGACTTGACACTCCGAAGCTGTCAAATGTTTTTCCACTTGTTGATGTTTGCGTCCCGGGATTGCGGTTTGTGCGTGTGTGCGCACGTGTGTGTACTTTCAATTTAATATGACGGGAAATGGCTAAAACATCCGCGCGGACACCTGCTGTGGACATTTCTGCCGCGCGGATCAGGACGATGGGAGTGAGACCAAGTTCTGCTCCACCTGGTCAAGGTCTACTTTTTGGAAAAATGCCACCTTTAACGTTTGAGCGATATTTTCTCCAAACCTTATATATATATATATATATATATATATATATATATATATATATATATATATATATATATATATATATATATTTCATATCAAAGGGAACACATTAAAAGAAGACACTAGGGAGCTGAAATTTCACCCAGATGGTGCACTATCAATTAGTTTATCACACTAGCACAGTGTTTCTCAACTATATTTTGCCAGCCCCCCCCAGAAAAGAGAAAACTTTGCACGCCCCCCCAGTTGATGCACTGAATATAAATAAGATTATTATTGATGAAAATTGTTGAAGTATACCTACACATGTATCCTTTTTAAAATTAACAGAAAAAATGCAATATAAATCAACTTTCAACAACTGTTAATTATTTGATCGTGTTTACACGGGTTATAGCTTAGTCTAAAACGGAAAAAAAAAGAAGCAAGTGCACCAAAGTGCCTGAAACTAAAAGAAAATGATGAAAAATATTACTTGATTGCAATTACATTCCACATGACAAAAACATAAAGCCTTTTTCCTGGGATCATCACCCCCCTGGGGGGGGCGCCCCACTATTTGAGAAGCACTGCACTAGCAGGAGTGTGTCACCCCTTGGCTAAGATACTGCCAGAATGATGTGGAAAAAAAATGACCCATAAATGGTCAAAATAGTGCACAAGGGTTGAAATTGATCTGCGACATCTGTCTAGTAGAGCATTGGGTGGTCTATCTATTTTCAGTTGGAGTTGGACTCGTAAGGGTCTCAGGTGAGCTCAAGTCGATTGCAGCTGACGTTGAGCAATAGTTGGGACAACTTCTGCATCTTTGTCCATATTTCCTCGTTTGCGTAATTGGTAAATTATCCATTAAATGTTGCTAAAGACTTGGATGATCTAATTTCGGACTTTTTCGCTAGAGAGCACTTTGTCTCTCTTTTTTTTTTTTAGTTAGATGTTAAAGATTTAAACTTGAGACACACCTGAGCACAATTACAGTGCCGGAGCTTGGCTCAGCGTCGAACTTGAGTCAGGGTGGACAGTATGGGATCCTCCCAGCTCTGTTTTTCCTCAGGATCATCCTGCTGGCTCTCCATCTTGGCCCTTTGTCCGAGAGAACAGGAAGCATGCCAGTCATTAAAAATACATGTTGAATTTGCATCATCTACCATGAAAAGATCCGAAAATATAAAAGTCTCAGGCCACAATAAGCCGCTACTTTTTTTCTCACACATTGAACCCAGCAGCTTAAAAGTCCAGCCCGTAGTTTTTTTGTTTTTGTTTTTTTTGCCACCAGCGGGCAATTTCACAGTAAACAATGTGAGACAGAAGAAAACACTGTTGATTTTGAGTTTAAACTGCTATCATACTCACAAACAGGGGGCACTTTCCACTAGTAGATGCAGTCATGCATGTTACTGTTGTGTTGGTGCATTATTTTAACAATCAGTGTGTTGGTATTATGTTGAAAATATGTTAGTGCTGCTCTTATTTTTAAACATGCATTCATGTTCAGTCTGTGTTGAAGGCACAATTTTGCTGTAATAAAGGCAGTTTGAAAAGCATCATCAACCCTCAATTTATTTCAGCTTTTTGTAATAATGAGCATTTTAACTGCTAAAAATCTGAAAAAAAAAAAGTAATTTATAGAAAACGAGTCTTTTCAAGAGTAAAAAGTCCACCATTTGGATTTGAAGCCACATTTGTTAACCTTTGAACAGAAATTTAACCATTTTTGGGTCATTTATTCTTGTTAATAATTAAGTGCTCGTACGTGGGTGAAATTTCAGCTCCCCGGTGTCTTCTCCTAATTCGTCCCTTTTATGTGAAATCCCTTTTCAGTATAGTTTAAATGATTGGACAAAATACTGCACAAGAGATGAAATAAAATTGAAAAAAAAATTGTGGGGAGCAAAATTCAGCCAGTTTGACAGTCATGCATAAAAACAAAACAAAAAAAGCAGTCATTTTGGTCTGAAGCTTCTATTTTAATAAAAATATTCCCACTTCATTTTGCTAACAGTAACAGAAATACTACATTGACTCAATTCATTTCTAATGACCTCATGCATGCTGATCCTTGGTGTTTTTTCTAATGCATTCAAAAATATATATGACAAAAAAAAACCTATGCAAAAAAAAAAACACAAGCAGTTACCTCAGTACTTGGCAAGCGCTCTAATTAAAACCAAACTTGTTTCCTTCAGTGAACAAACATGACAGGCTTTTTTTTTCTCCCAGCTAAATATTAAGTGGGTGCAGGTGCTGCTGGAATGCCTACAAATGTGTGTGTGTGTCGTGTGTGTAGTTTATTTATGTATTTGTGCATGTGCTTCCTCTTTGCACACTCAAAGCACATAGCAAAGGAGTCGCCGTTTGTCTTTGCGTCGCTCTGTTGCCGTGCAGGAAAATTGGAGGAAATGATTGAGGTTTTTTTTTTTTTTTTTGGTGGGGGGGCAGCTGGAGTGGGTATGGATGGGGGGGGGGGGGGGGGGGGTATAAGCAGGACCAGATGCAATGGGGTCTCTTTCCAGCTCCTGATGGGATAGTCGGTAGCCTTGCAGATCTGATCAGATTTGTGAAAAGCTAACGCCTCCCTCAAATAGACGCTTCCCATTTTCCCACAGATATAAGATTTTTTTTTTTTTTTTTTTAGATGCATTTGTTAATTTCCAGGAATGTCCGTTTCAGTTTTGTCGCTAATCAAAACAGCAACACCTGACGAAGGAAGCGCTGTCTCTGGTGTTGTGATTTCATAAAACACAATATGGTCAAATTTGTTATGATGCGAGAAAAATCGACACTATATAATGTACACTGACACGATTCTACGCTGAAATATGATACAAAGTGATGTCTAATGAGATGATGCACTATGGTACAGTAAGTTAAGATAACCAATGTCAGTGTAAAGTACAAACAACTATTATTAACAACTATTATTAAAAAGGGGTAACATGATGTGACTTTTAGGGGTACTCGAAATTTTAAAAGGGTTTCTGCAGGTATCAGCAGATCACTTTTCAAATTAAGAGCAAATTGATCAGAACATGAACCAGCTTTTTGCTACATACTGTGATTGTGATTTCTGTTGCATGCCTTTATTTTGTAAGATTCTAACCTATTTTCATTATTTTTATTACCGTGAGGCCTGTAACAGGAATAGTATTTTTTTTCTTCAAATTAAGAGCAGATATTTGGACCATGAATTGACTTATTGTGGTATATATAGCAGCTGCTTTGCATGCTTTATTTTGCTATGTTTTTCACAGATGCGCATAGTAATTAGTAACACAATTTGTTTAGTTGTACTTGGCTTAAAATCTATTGACAGGTGCTACATCATTGAAAAAAATACTGCAATACAGTATGATTGATGACGGTAGGATACGATAATAAAAAAAATGGTCATTTCTTCAAACGACACAATGGAAATGGTCTAGTGTCATGTTTGTACGCACATTTATCACTTGTGCAAAAGCACTCCACCGCATCATCTTACATTCCTCACCAATCCCGCCTCAGACGACGTCCAAGACGTCTTGGCGCAGCACCGACGGGAATTTTCCACAGGTCGTCACACTCACAAGTCTACCTTTGTGCGTACCCCGCTCGCACACACACGCACAATGTGCCAACATACACTAACTCACAAACAACGTCATGAAGCCCGGTCCAGATGTTGAAAACTGGCCGGCGTTGTTTCGTTGGGCCTCGGGCTACGTTTAATATGGCGGCCCGCACGTGAATCCTAAGCGGGAAGCATTTAGTGAGCGATTGTGGCACGAGGTGATGCATAAATGGGAGTGGACGCGTCCAGCTGGGCTCGGGTGTCGCTGACGTCATTCCTGGCTGTCGGAATGGGAATGTTTGCCTTTGGTTGTTGTCAAAGAATGGGCAGGTGCTGCACGAAAAGGGCAACGCAAACGTGCTTGCTGTTCTTCAGCATGTTCAAGTAGTAAAAAGGTGTTTCCCCACATTTATACAGCCAAGGTATTATTTTGTTTGCTTACAAACAGCATATTTAAAACCTAAAGAGAGCTTAAAGATGATAGGTAAGTAGGAAGCTAGCTAGGTGGGTAGACTACCGCTCAATTCATTGTGTGTTAGCGTTAAGCTAGGATAATAAAAGCTGAGCTAGGTTGTTGCGTTAAATATACAAAGTGTAATTCTAAAACTACGCAACGCAAACGTGGTTGCTGTTCTTCAGCATGTTCAAGTAGTAAAAAGGTGTTTCCCCACATTTATACAGCAAAGGTATTTTTTTGTTTGCGTACAAAATGTGGTGCAGCATATTTAAAACCTGATGAGAGCTTAAAGATGATAGGTAAGTAGGAAGCTAGCTCGGTGGGTAGACTCCAGCTCAATTCATTGTGTGTTAGCGTTAGCGTTAAGCTAGGATAATAAAAGCTGAGCTAGGTTGTTGCGTTAAATATACAAAGTGTAATTCTAAAACTACGCAACGCAAACGTGCTTGCTGTTCTTCAGCATGTTCAAGTAGTAAAAAGGTGTTTCCCCACATTTATACAGCCAAGGTATTATTTTGTTTGCGTACAAAATGTGGTGCAGCATATTTAAAACCTGATGAGAGCTTAAAGATGATAGGTAAGTAGGAAGCTAGCTCGGTGGGTAGACTACCGCTCAATTCATTGTGTGTTAGCGTTAAGCTAGGATAATAAAAGCTGAGCTAGGTTGTTGCGTTAAATATACAAAGTGTAATTCTAAAACTACGCAACGCAAACGTGCTTGCTGTTCTTCAGCATGTTCAAGTAGTAAAAAGGTGTTTCCCCACATTTATACAGCCAAGGTATTATTTTGTTTGCGTACAAAATGTGGTGCAGCATATTTAAAACCTAATGAGAGCTTAAAGATGATAGGTAAGTAGGAAGCTAGCTCGGTGGGTAGACTACCGCTCAATTCATTGTGTGTTAGCGTTAAGCTAGGATAATAAAAGCTGAGCTAGGTTGTTGCGTTAAATATACAAAGTGTAATTCTAAAACTACGCAACGCAAACGTGCTTGCTGTTCTTCAGCATGTTCAAGTAGTAAAAAGGTGTTTCCCCACATTTATACAGCCAAGGTCTTATTTTGTTTGCGTACAAAATGTGGTGCAGCATATTTAAAACCTAATGAGAGCTTAAAGATGATAGGTAAGTAGGAAGCTAGCTCGGTGGGTAGACTACCGCTCAATTCATTGTGTGTTAGCGTTAAGCTAGGATAATAAAAGCTGAGCTAGGTTGTTGCGTGAAATATACAAAGTGTAATTCTAAAACTATATTTCGCAGGGGGTGTATATTTTAAGAAAAAAGGTCGAGAATCACTGGATTAAATATTATCCTAAACAGCATCAGGGTCAAAAAGTTTGTCGGTGCTAAGTATAGCCCGTCAGCTTTTCCCCACTCTGGGCTTGTTACCCACGGGGCAGCCGCGAGGCCCCCTGGTGGCGAGGTAATTAAAGCGCCGCGGTTGCAGCCGGCCGGCGGTAACACCCACAAATCCACAGAGAAAGAGCGGGGACTAATCCTGTTTGAGGCCATCGGGGAGCAGCCGGAAAAGACGGGGAGGTCGCGGCCGCCGCCCACAAAAGCTCAGCGGAGGCAGGAGGGGGAAGGCGGGTGCCCGCATCGGGCCCCGCTCCACGACGGGAACCCAGAAAAGCTCGAGGGGCCCGGCCTTGTTCGCGTCGCCATTGTGGTGACGTGTGAGGTGCGGGCAGCACTCGCATTCAGTTGGTTCATTGAACAGGAAAAAGAACATGAGCGCAACAAGCAGCTTGGATTGGCGGTGTTAGCGCCTCACATTTAGGTCAGTCTTGTTATTATTAAGTATTGTTAAAAGAGAGAACTTTTTGGTCTTCACATAACCGTAGGATTTCATTTTTGCCAACTAAAGTATCTGCTATTTCATCATACATCGTCGACAATGAAACTGATACTTATGGAAATTTTACTGTAAATTTTCCCACTAGACGACTACCTAGCTAGCTAGTTATCAATCCAGCTAGACGACGAGCTAGCAAGCTAGTTATTCATCCAGCTAGACGACGAGCTAGCTAGCTAGAGTTATTTATCCATCCAGACGACTAGCTAGAATTATCGATCTAGCAAGATGACTAGCTAGCTAGCTAGAATTATCGATCCGGCATCGCTCCGGCTAGCCGACTAGCTATCTAACTACAACTATCCAGCTAGCCGACTAGCCAGCTATCTAACGATCTCACGGAGGTAAAAGAACGACAAGACGATCGCTCTATTAAGCTTGAGGCAAAAATAAATCATTCGACCTTAAAGCAATAAATAAATCATTTGTGTCAGGAGATGATGTTTATCTTATCCCGCTCAGATGTCCTCCTGATGTCTGCCAGAGGAATCCCGACATTCCAAGAGAATTTACGGAATCAACAGGCATGAAATTCATTTCTTCACATGGCTGCTTCCGCGCCTCCTAATCATAACCTGCGCTGACAATTCAATCTCTCCACTCCAGCGCCTTGCTGCACTTTTTTTTTTCTTCCCTGGGCTTCCTCCGCCTCCTTTTCCTCAGCCGACCCTCCCTTAATTGCATCGTACCTCTTCTCACCTCATTAGGCCCCCACGGAAAACAATTAAGCATGCCAACGTTCATTACGGTAATGGGCGTAAGGCAGCAAGTGACCCGCTTCTTCTCCACAACTTCACCGGGCCAGACGGAAGAGGAAAGGGGGGGGTATGTTCGTGTGGCGGATGTGGTGTCAAAAAAAAGTATGAAGTGACTCCCTGGTGGCATCTCGGGTTTGGTGATTAGCATGTATGAAATCGATTCGGGCAGTCAATCAACCCAACAAAGCCCGGGCAAAATTTTACTTTTACATTCATACATGTGAAATGTTCATTTTATTAAGCTAAAAAAAATTGAGCATTGAGTTACAAGAGCTGCAATGGAGGCTCAGCTCCTCTTATATTTTTAGTGCGGCAGTAATATCAGTTTTCTGTGCAGAGGATAAAGACTATATGTCAGTGGTCCCCAACCTTTTGATCACCACGGACCGGTCAACGCCTTAGATTTATATTGCGGACCGCGGGGCAGGGGGTTGCGCTGGCTCAGGGGTGGGCAGGGGTGATTCGAGGGCCACGAGAGTTCTGAAATTTGACAAATGTTTTTAACAAGTTTTTAACATTTCTTCCTTTAAACACCAATTGTTCCGTTATCCTTCAGGTTATTAACATTATCACTCTTTTCCTGACTGATTTTTTTTCGTTTGACGGGCCGCATTAAAAAGCTTAAGGGGCCGCATATGGCCCCCAGGCCATAGTTTGCCCACGGCTGCGCTGGCTGCTCGAAAAACCACATCCTTCTCACTATGTATGTAATAACAACAGCGGCCAGAGGCGGCGCCAAAAAAAAACAAAGATCAAGCACAATCGTATGAACTGTTAAACTAAAATTTCTAAATCATCTCCAAAACATCTCAGGTGCAGCCCACGCGACCCGGTACCAGTTGATCCGCGGACCGGGGGTTGGGGACCACCGCTATATGCAACTGTTCCTAAATTACACAGAATTTGATGAAAAACTATGGAAAAATATTACGTCAATAAATAACGCAGTTAAGCGTTTTCTGGAAGCTTTTCTTTAAGCAATCAGTCGACTGTACAAGGTGACGGTTTCTCCAAGCCACTCACTGCCGCGGACGGTGATTTTTGTTTTTAAAACTGGCTGTGAATGAGTTAATAGTGCACAGTCATCATGTTTAGCAGACAAAACTTTAATGACTCGACTGTGGGCTCAGCAAGATCACTTCAGTGATGAAGTGCTTTTCTTTTTTTCAAGGCTTCTTTGATGATAGTACGCCATTAATGGCCGCCTTTGATGGATGCCCTTCATGCTCGAGCATTTTCTACAAGACAATAAAGCGCCATTAAAGGACTTGCTTAGTGTGTGAGTGTGTGTGTGTGGTGTGTGTACTGTACGCTGAAGCCAGGCCCACTTCACTCCCTCCCTGGATTAATGCCGATTGTTTGGGAATGACTCGGAGCGGCGGACCACACAAGACGAGCGGCGAGGGGAGGACGACGAAAGAAAAAAAAAAAAAGGAAGAAAAAGGGAAGCAAAGGGGAGAGATGACGGCGGCTACTGCTCATTTACCTCCATCAATTTTGGCCATGGAACGCACAGTCTTTCGAAAAGTTGCAGTGTGCTGGGAATGAGCGGGAAAGGGATTTGGTGGTTTAACTCGTTCAATGCCAAAGACGTATTTTTACGTTTGCTTTTTAAAGTCCAGGTATTCATTCCGACGTAATTAGTAAAATCTTTTTTTTTTCCTAACTGTTTAACCTATAGACAGTCCAAAATACAGTTACACCGCAAAAATATATTTTTTTCCCTCATGTCTCTCTCACTATATATATATATATATATATATATATATATATATATTTTTTTTTTTTTTTTTTTTTTTTTTTAAATACAGGTACCCGTGATTGGAAAAAAAAAAAAAAAAAAAAAAAAGTAAAAATTCGGCCATTTTGCACTCGTCGACTGTAAATGACATCACAGTTGTTCATAACCTTTTTGCAGAGTTCGGTCACATGACATGACCTTAGCCCTGAGCGACTGTGATGTCATTTTCAGGGGGCAAGTGGGCATAATGGCCACCCCCCTTAGATGGATTAAAAAACGTGTACATGACATCGCGACAAACGTATTCCACAAAAAAAATATGAAACAAAATGCCAGGTTTATTCATGTTATTTTTTTTCGAACCTATGACATTCAACATTTCCGATAAAAAAAAAAAACAACAATATGACAATTGTTGTTGTAAAGTTAAAAAAAAACTGCCTGAGAGTCATTTCTTTATTGTTGTAAGCATTAATTGGCCCAAAAAAAAAATGTTTTCATTACTACTTAAGACTTCAAATCGATTAGCTGATTAATCAGTTATTTGAATTTTACAGGATCAGCCTGAAAATATTTTCCATTTTCATATTTAATTTTCTTTCCATATTTGATCAGTTTTTACTATTTTTACATTTTTTTTCTTTATTTATTTTATTATTTTAATTTTATTTCTTTGACCCGAGTGATATTTTCTTTTTTTCTCCCCAAAACTATTAATTTTAATGACACACTATGTCGCTATTAACTCAATGAGTGATGACAGATTTTTATGAACAATTCATGTGTCCAAAAAACAAGTCTGTTTTATGTCAACTCCATTAAATGTCCATTTCAAACTAGTGCAATGTGTGTGATGAAAGGGGGTTGCAAGTTTTCTTTTGTCCTACTTTTTTTTTTTTTTAATATCAGAAACAACAATCGACTCGGATTAGTACGCCTGTGTGTTTTTTTTTTCTTTTTCGGTTTGCGTGGGAGGTCTCGCAACAACAATATGGGCGCTCGGGGAGGGACAGCACGAGGACAAGCATCCATCCAACTCATATCGCTGGCTTCAATTAACGAAGTGAGTGCACGCCTCTGCTCCGTCAGCAGCTTGCTGGATCTCGCTCGCACTTCTTTCTAATATTTCATCCATCATTTTAATTGCTCATCTATTAACCAAAAAAAATAAGGGGATTCCCATCATTATATCAGGGTGACGAATAAACGTCTTCCGAAAAGAAATGACAGCTTTTTTTTCCCCTCATCTGGGAATGTGGTATAGTGGGCGCTAATGTCGTATGAAAAAAAGGGCAAAAAAAAAAAAGGCCTCCTCTCAATAGGTTAGAAATAAGTACCTCTTTTAATTAATAGTGTATTTTTTTCCATAAAAAATTAAGGGTTTAAATGTAGTACCAGAAAGTTTTATTTAAAAAAAAAAAGAATAAATAGAATAAATAACTAATAACTAAATAACTAAGAATAAATAATGGCCTCCCTCAACTAAAGGTGCGGCCGTCAAGAAAAAAAGGCAATAAATCTCTTTTAAAAAAAAAACTGACAAAAATGAACACATCTTCTCTAATTGACTAGGGTGAGAAATAAGTACCCACCTCAAGTAAAAATGTGGCATTTTTCATTAAGTAAAAAGAAACAACAAAAGTAGTAAGGTATCTAAAAAAAATAAAATGAAAACTAAAGACCTCCCCACTGAAATGAAACTCAAATGAAACACAAAACTCAGTAACAAAATATGAAAACAATTAACCTTCTTTTTTCCACACCATGAAAAACAAAAGCATGCATTAAATATAACTTTCCTATTAAAAAAAATAATCATAACAAAAGCCGAAATCTAACAGACCAGGAAATTCAAAGCCTGTACTCTTATAGGTAAGGAAATACAAATAAATACAACTGAAAAATCTCATGTTTACAAAACAAAAACACATTTCAAAACGACTTCAATTTCACTCACCATTCGTTTGTTCGGGCGACGAATTCCTTTAATTCGGTTAGGTATCTTAAGGAGTTGATAAGATAGAAACAATCGTCATTTTGCAAGCTTCAATTAGATAAGTCTGCCAAATATCGATTTCATTTCATGCTAATTGGGGCTTGAGCTCATTGACTACACCGGAAGGCAAGGCGGCCATCTTGTTTTTAAACTTCAGCCGCACTCCTCTCAATGCAGTAGCCATATTTGGCCAGTGGAGGGCATACTAAACAAAATCTACCATACCAGTCAATATTCCAACAGGTACAACTGCTGCAATTATTTATATCAATTTTCACTCGTATATAAAAAGACAAATACACACAAGCCACCTGTCATGTCATCATGAGTGATTTAGCGGCAATGTCATGTGGCTATTCTTTGTGCGAGCAGGCTGACATTTCCTGAAGGAGAATAAACAATTTCTCCGACTCCCATTTTTTTCCCTCTTCTACACAATTTGGGGGTGTGGATGTGGATTAAGAAGCTTCTGTTGCCACATGTCGGCGTCTTTCTGAGCGGAAGACACGCCGTGTTTGTTTTGCCTCACACGCCGCCACATTCCACGTCAGATACAGATAAAGTTTTATGAAAACAATGGTGCCTTGACTTACGAATTTGCCCCAATTTAGGAGTTTTTCACACGACGTTTTGCAGAGGCCTTCATTTTTCTTTTACTTTAAAAAGAGGTCAAGCGTGCGTGCTTCAGGCTGTCGATTACCACTTATTATTTTTAGTATTTGATTTTCAGCAATCACACTAAAATCAATAAAGCAATTGCATATTTTGTAAGCTTGCAGGGTTTCTGTTTTTTAAACTGTGACCTTAACAGTTTTTTAGAAGGCGAATCATTGTATGTTTTGCAGGATTTTGGGGTGATTAGAAACCTAGCAACCCACCAGAAAATATCTAGACCTGCACTGAATCGCAGCTTCATCTGATCACTCTCAGAACAAAAAAAAAAGAATATACATTATGGCAATAATTGTTTTTTTTTTTTGCTTGTGAAAAAACCATAGAGAAACTAGTTTAGTTCTAATTTTTTCATCTATGCTTTTGCATATTTAGAAAAACCCTAAAATAGATGCAATAAATTCCTTAGCAGCAAATGAAATTGTTGGTTTATGCCACGGGCCGCTTAAAAATAGATGGCGGGCCACAAATGGCCCCCGGGCCATAATCTGGTCTCCGTTATTTTTTGATGACTCCAAGGTCATTTTTTTCTCCAATGCAGCATCTTGACAGCAGCTGCATCTGCACATTTAAAGTAGAAAAAAAAATTACTTCGCAGGGATTTGGAGATATGAAGCGGTCCACATGTTTGGCAGGGCACATAGAGAATTACTGAGAGATAAAAGACAGGTGCTGCCATGAACCAAAGGAGCTCTTAAAAACATTCGCCTTCCAAAAGGGATTAGAAGCGTGCTCGGCCAAAACGTTTATCATGCCATATTTTGCGCAATTGCAAACATGTGCATCAGAAAAAAAAACAAAAAAAAAAAACAACTGTCTAGTTGACCATCAGTTTTAAAGAGATACACATTGCGGGTTTATGTATGTCTCATTTTTTAAAGTGTCTACTAATAATTCAGTTAGTTCATACAAAAATACTATTTTCATAATAAATTATAAGAAGAGAGCAATCGGTATGTGGTAATTTACATTATAGTGTATTATAGAATAGTATATACTATATTATGTTAATTATATCATTATATAATATTGTATACAATACATAATTGAAAAAGGTAGGGTAATAAAAAATATTTTTGCTTCTTTTTTCTCCTTTTTGAGTCATTTTGTTGTATTGACTTTATTTTCACCTTTTTGTTTCACATGTACAAATTTAATATTTATATACAGCATATATGTTTGAAATTAAATAATTAATTCGCTCCATCTTTTTTATTCTCTTAAAAATCATGACCTAATAATGACGTAATTCTTGATTAAAAAAAAATGTCATGGACTTAAACATTAAAAAAAAACTTTGTATTTGTAAGATTATGTTTATATTTTATTTATATTATTAAGAGAAAGTAAGAAAGAAAAAAAAAATCTTTCCCCCTGCTAATGATCTCATGCGAGCGCTGAGGGCAGGTATAAAGATTTAGCAGGAACTTCAAGGAACGTTTCCATTAATGTCACACGGCCCCTCCAGCCACGTTAGATGAAGCATAATAATCTGCCACTTTATGGACCTTTGCTCCCCTCGAATGTCTGCCATGTTGCTAATTGCGTACATCTGTGCGTGGCCTTTTTGATGTGACGCACGTGTCCGCGGGCAAAAAAAAGTGGCAAAAACACATCTTGAATGAACGCAGTATCACAATATAAATAAAGCCTGTTGGGTGATTTTATGATGTTTCCAGACATCGTTTTCACATTGAATGCAACGCAGGTGTCGTGACAAACAAAACAGCAAGTGGATGATGCCATTAGCGAGGGCTAGCTTCCATCAACTAGCCTCATTTTGTTCAAATTTGCTGACAATTAAAAAAAACATGTTTGAGTGATGTCAAAACATGAATTCTCATTCATTTTGAATGCCATCTGATCCAAAAAGACTGAGGAAAGTAGCTAGATTTGCTAATGCTAATCGGAATCAAGGTTAGCTCCCATGAGCTAGCTTAATTTTGTTGAAATTTCCTGTCAACATTTCTAAAAACAGCTTTGAGGAATCTCAAACCAAGAATTCCATTTCATTTTGAAGGCGATCTGACCCAAAAAGACGTAGAGACACGAAGACGTAAGAAGTAGCAGCTAGATTTGCTAATCAGAATCAGGGCGAGCTTCCATTTACTAGCCTAATTTTGTTCTAGTTTCCTGTCGACGTTTTTTAATACATTTTTAGGGATGTCCAAAGAAGAATTTGTATTCATTTTGGAAGCTATCTAATATACTATATATATATATATATATATATATATATATATATATATATATATATATATATATATATATATATATATATATATATATCAACATCAAAAAGGCTAAGTAGTATGCTAATGCTAATTAGAATCATCTTTACCGTCTAAGTATGTAAAAAACACAAATAATTTGTCTTAGTAGCATGAGCTAGATTTGTACAAAACAACAAACAAAAAAGCAATACGTACATCTGAAACATACATATGACATTAACCGATACTAGCTTCCCGTAACCAGACAAAAAATAGCTTAAAATTTCTTGGGAATTTCTTGTCGTTGTCTTTCAACATTCTGCGCATACATTCCAGTGATGTCAAAACAAAAATCTTACTCATCTATAAACAAAAATAACTTATAGCTATAGGTCTAAACGTCATAAGACTTGCTAGGTGCTAATTGGCAATTAGCATTGTTTCTTAGTACGTTAAACTTGAACACAGCATTCAACAAAGAACCACCACCAAAGGACCCCATGAAGGAATATTAGCTTTAGCTAGCTTAGCGTAGCTTTGGATATCAAGTTTCTCTTCACTCTCAAAATGCTAGGTTAGTTTTGCTAATGTTAACTGAAGACACGCTGCTAGATTGTGAATCACATTAACTTAAAATATTTTTTTTGTTACTACACAAACATAATATCAGAATGTTAAAAAAGACAATTAGGTTATAAATATTTAAATCTGCTATTCAGTAAACAAAATAATAAGTGGTCACTGCAAGCTATCTTTACTAGCCTAGCCTAGCTTAGCATTTTAGTATTTGCCATGTAGCTTCTTTTTTGTTCAGGTTTTCCCTGCGAAAGATCTTGAAAGTTGTCCTCCCTTGCGCTACTGTAACATCTGTGTGAAACCGGAGCCGGAGTAATTGTGAAGCTAAGGCCAGGGATTGACCTTTGCCATCAAGCTTATTTTGTCAAACAGCGGCGCACTTGACGTGCTTTTGAGACGGCCTTTTCTTCACAACCACAACAGGAAGCTACTCGAACTTGACAATGAGGAACACTTGAAAAAAAATAGAAAAACTCAACTCCGGGATCAATTTGAATGTTTTCTTTGGACAAATGTATTTTTAAAAAAGGGGGCGGAGATAAAGCACTTTCTTTTTATTGACCAGCAGCTAAATCATCTCCGTATGGATCCCATCTAACGCGCTGTCATCTTCTGTCCGTGCTATAACGTTCCTTTCATCCCAAATCCCCCGAGGCCCAAACGCAACCCAACGACACCGTCGCCCCCTTCAAAACTCCAACCCCCGCCCCTCGTCGGTCCGACGTGGATGCAGTCAAACGGCATGTGCGTTTACTTTCAAACGACTTTTCTTCAAACTCGACAAGGAGTCCGGCGAACATTCGCCGACATAATTGAATTGGGGATCAAAGTCGTTAGGGTCAAGAGGGCTGCGTCGTTTGGAATAATAACAAAAACGCTTCCGGCGTTGACCTCTATCGCCCTTCGTATATCTTAAGTTCTATTCCTTGCGGGCCCTAGCTTAAGTTACTTGGAATGAAAGGAGAAAAGCCAACATGCAGGGCACAACAGAAAGAACTAAGTTTGAATCAAAATAGGTTTGATATTATTAAAACAAATGAATGAACCTTATTGCGCCCAAAGCCATAAGTCATAACAAGATGCACAAATATGGCGCAAGGACTACTTAAACTGAACAGGAAGTCAGCCATGTTGGTTTGAAGCCACCATTTTGGGCCAAATCCAAGCCTCATACATCATAAAAAAATCTAGAAAGAAAATCCCTGACTAAAGATTCATTGATCGACACAAATCGGATGGACATATTTATCATAACAAGATGCGCAAAAAAAAAAAAAAGTCTCAAGGAGAATATTGAACAGGAAGTCAGCCATGTTAGTTTGAGGCAAACATTTTGGGCCACATCCAGGCCTCGAAAGAAAATCCGCCGCAAACAACAGTTTCATTGTTCGACACACATTTGGATGGACATGTTTTATCATAAAAAGATGTGCAAAAAAGTATCAAGGACTCATGCACAAAATTGACCAGGAAATCTGGTTAGTTTGAGGTTAACATTTTGGGCCAAATCCAGGACTCATATTTGGTAACAAAGTTAGTAAGAAAATCAATTTCCGACAACAGCTTCATTGATTGACACGATGTTTGTTGGACTTGTGTATCATAAAAAATCTTAAGGACTAATGCCTGAAACTGGACTGGAAGGAAGTCAGCCATTTTGGTTTGAAGCAATCATTCTGGGGCTGATTCCAGGACTTGTACTTAGCGAGAAAGTTCAAATAAAATATATCAGCCCCTGAAAACAATTTAACCTCGATGCACAAAAATGCCTCAAGAAGTCACGCCTGAAGCGGAACAGGAAGTCAGCCATGTTGCTTTGAAGTAACCATTTTGTGGCTAATTCTGGCCCACATACTGTCAGAGTAGGAAGAAAACAAAAGTTCCACCATTTGGCATGAAATTTGGTGGAGACATCTATCATAACAGGACACAAAAGTCTCATGGTTTTATCCCTGAAACTAAACAGGAAATCCACCATATTGGTTTGTAGCAACCATTTTGGGCCATGTTGGCTTGAAGCAATTATTTTGGGGCTAATTCCAGGACTTGTACTTTGGGAAAAAATATCAGCACCTAAAAAATGTGTCAAAGATTTCTGTAAAATGGGTGGGCGTGTCAATCCTAACAGGATGCACAAAAATGTCTCAGGAACTCATGCTCGAAATGGAAAAGGAAGTCAGCCATTTTAGTTTGAAGCAGCAAATTTTGAAAAAATTCCCGCCCTGAATCTAAATCGGAAATTCTGGGGATATAATTTTTCCAACCGGAAATGAGACTTTGTACGAGAAAACAGAATAATACTGTGATGCACAGTTGTATCAAAGCCGTTTCACATTCACAGCTAAGGACCAGCCTAACGTGTTTTCTTTATTAATGTTTCTGAATATTCCCCACCTTTGGTTCTAATGTCCATTCACTTCTTTTTTCTTCCGTCCCGATTTCCGCAGGCGTCCAATGGTGGATGAGAGCTGATGCGCCGACCTCTCGCACAAGGAGAGGCGAACGTCCGCCTCGCCGTCCGAATCGGGACGCTCCGAGGAAACTTCACTGGAGAGTCCGCTGTTGAGGTCCGGCGAGGACGCCCCGCTGACTTGTTCCCCGTCCTTACCTGTGGACAGCCCCTCCAGGTGGGCCTGGAAGGTGGTGGTCTGCTGTTCCAGGGACAGAAAACTCTCTTGCACTTTGTCAAACTGCGAGACAAGAGACATTTTTTTTCAGTTAAGACTGAAGAGCAGAAGCTAAAAACATTCATGAAAAAAAATGTCCACCTGCTCCATGTTGGACTGAAGCAGAATTTCCGGCCACACCGACTCACTATTGCAGCTTCTGAGTGTGTTTCCGGCATGGCTGTGACTCCATATCAACTCCTAGAGGACAAGGGAGGACTGAGCTGAAGAAGAAAAAAATCCCAGGGGAGACAGCGTTCCTCAGGGCTCAGAAGACAAAGTTTACCTGAAGGAGCTGAGTGCTGTCTTTCAGGAGAGCTTGGCAGTCGTTTAGTTGCTTCCTGTGGTGGCTGAAAACTGCAAATAAGGTCTTTGCAGATACATGAAATGTTAGGATGGACGTCATGGGACTCCAATCATAACAGGACAGATGAAAAAGTCTCAAGAAACCATGAATTTGGACTATTTTTTATTTGAGGCAGCCACTATGGGCAAATTCCAGGCCTTGTGCATTATACAGAAACATTAAGTTTGGTGGAAATGTCTTTCAGAAGAGGATGCAGATAAAAGTCTCTCGAATCCACAGCGGAAACTGAACAGAAACTCAGTCATGGTACCATTTTGGGCAATTCCAGAACTGGCATTTTTAACTCATTCAATGTCAGGGATGTATTTTCATGTTTTTTAGGAGTCTGGACATAAAATCCCAGATACGTCAGTATTAAATTGATACTTAAGGACATTAATTTCCAGATACTTAAGTATTAAATCGATCCTAAAGATAAAAAAAAAAAAAAAACGTGAAAATACATCCCTGGTATTGAATGATTCAAGAAGGCTAGAAAAAAAAAAAGTCGGCCAGAGCAACAGTTTTACCAATAGACATGAAATTTGGTAGATACGTCTGTCAGAACAGGAAGCATGAAAACGTCTCGAGGACCAATGCCCAAAATTGAACAGGAAGTCAGCCATTTTGGTTTGAAAAAGCCACAATGGGCAATTTCAGGACTTGCACTTTTAAGAAGGACGGAAAAAAAAAAAAATCAGCTATAGGCAACAGCTTCACCAACAGACATGAAATTTGGTAGATATGTCTGTCAGTCCAGGACGCACAAAAAAGTCTCAAGGACCCATGCCCAAATTTGAACAGGAAGTCGGCCATGTTGGTTTGAAAGGGTCGCTTAAAAAATTCCAGGACTTGAACTTCATTATAAAAAATAAATAAATAAAAAATGCTTACCTCAGTGTCCTGGTGAGCCAAGGCCAAGTCTTCCCTATCTTGACTGCCCTCTCTCGTAAGTGTAACTCCGGTGTGAAGTTCCTCCAGTCGGCCCCATCGGACCTCCACGCCTTCCTGCAGCTCCTTTACGGCGGCCTCAAACTCATCCTGGACCTGGAGCAACCTCCTCAACGACTTGCTCCTACAAAAATGGAGAGAAGCTTCCTTGAGAAACATCCACTTTATCAAAGCTAATTCCACATTTTTCATATCTAAGAAGGAACCGTGATTTACCTTTTCCTCAGGTAGCTTCGAATGAATGTCACTTTTTCAATCAGCAGACCGTCCTCCTCCGTGGATTCCGTCTGAACACTCGCAAGTGTGTTGGACACAGACTGCAATGAGGAGAAGGAATGAGGCCCTCACGTGTCACCTGAGAAAATGAAGACTCACCTCCAGCCTGGAGAGAAGATCCTGCACGTGAGGCCCGCTGGGATCCGCCAAGGGCTCCTGGAGGATGCTCACTAGCAGTCCATCTGCCAGGGCAAGACCCAGAACAATTGGGACACCTGAACTTGGTGACCTGGAGATATGAGGCACCAACATTTTTCATTAGCCTTGCTATGGCATTTCACTTTGTGGGCTAGTATTAAGCGAGCATATTTTTGAAAGGTAGGTGGTCATTTTATTGACCACTAGGGGCAGTATAAAACAGACAGTCAAATTCTACCAAGAGTTTTCACAACTAAGTGTGGAAGGCTATCATAAATACGCAATTATTTTACAGAAGATAAATAAATTCATGTTGCAATTGTTATGTAATATGTAATGTTAGCATATGTATGTTACATACATATGTATGTTATGTAATAATGTCTTTACTATAGAAATCATTTCCTCACCACTCATTGGCCGTTATCTTGCTTTGGGTGATAATTTCCTCTCGTAACACAGGAGCCGGCTCCCGTCTCGCGGGTGACCTCAAGTAGCACAGCAGCACATAGACGCAGCCCCCCAGAGTCCCCCACAACAGGCACAGTATAGAGCCTCGCAAACACAGCTCTTCCGTGGACTGTGGCGCCTCCATATGGCAAAGAGACCATACTGCAACCACTGGCAAGAAGGTCCGGCATCCTGTTCTGGAGAAGAGCTTCCAGAATGTCTTCCTCAACGTTTGTGAGTGTGATGAGGTCGACGGCGTTTGAAGATCACGTGATGACTGCGCTGAGCTGCAAAGTAAACATTTTCAGATTAAATACAAGTGCCAAATTTGGACAGTGAGGATACTTTGTCAAAGAGTTGTAAATGATCATTTTGAGGTCATGAAATATATTTGATAACTAATAATCATGTCATTTTTTTGTCTGTGCTGCTTAGTAGACATTTTAAGCATGGCGCCGAATACCTACTTTTGCACCCTCTCTCTTGTATGAATCATTTGTAGAGTAGCAAAGCAATACATTACAGATAAGATCTCCACCGATTAATCGGACAAACACGTTTTTTTGACTAATATAAGACAAAAAATACTGTTTTTTTTTTTAATTAGCAGGTTAGAATATAAACCAAAGATACATGTTTATCTCAGTTGTAAAACAGTCATATGTTCTGATTAAAAGTCAAAAGTTCTAATTATTTAAGAGGCAAAAACTATGCATGATGAATTTTGTAATCGGAAAATTATTGGAATTTTATTATGAATTCCATACCGGTCGAACACTGGTAGAGATAAGTAGAGGCTCACTATTTGGCAAATCTAAGATCCAAAGAAAGATCAAAAGATCCAAAGAGATAAACAGTGACACACTATTTCGCAAGTTCAACAAAAAATGTATAAATATACATACATACATATACTTTTTTTTTAAGGATGTTATAACATAAGCCAATTATAACGACATTCACGCTTCCTCACATAAAATAAAGGCAACTTTTTTCCCTACGCTGAAAAAAATCAAATGTTCTGGCCGAAATTCTTATAATCTAATAATCGCCTTATTAATCGGTTATCAGAATTTTACTCCACTACGCAAATGCATAGTACCTCATTCCACGTACAATGAGCAAAGGGCCAAAAAGTGACTCACTATTTGGCAATTCCAAACCACTGCATACCATTTATAACTTGTCACGTGGCAATAGAAATAACAAGGGGATCACTATTTGGCAGAGCAAGACAGAAAGCACTTTGGATGATTTTGGCATCTTATTTGCTCAACATAACATTTGTTGATAGAGGATGTACACCATAACCACCATAATAACACAATCTAATTGTTCATTGATAAATGTAAATAATGTACTAGCTGTTTCTAATTCCTCATATTTATGTTTTGAAATCATTGGTTTGCGATGAGATTGATATGTGAAGCTCACCTGCCGGTCTTTTCCTGGAGAGGTTCTGCCCCCCAGCCCACGTGGGCGACCCGGTCCAGGGTCCGGTCCAGTGCCGCCCTGACGCAGGGTCCCGGGTCCGCATGACCTCCGGCAGCGCCAAGCGTCAGCCGTGCCATGTGCGACGGGTTGACATGCTCTGAAAAGAGGAGGAAAGTATGAAGTGAGACTTCGGATTTACTCGTCGAACTTGTAGAACAGGTACAGCACTTACCTTGAGATTGATGGGCATGCCGCACCTCCCACCTGTCCTCTTAATCAAAGTGAACTAAGATTAGATCACATTACAACATGGCAAGGTCACGGAAGTGCATAAAGTGACGTCTTGGCCAAGATTTCGCTACATTGACATCTCATTTTCTTGTGCGGGTGTGCACATTCAACACGTTTTTTTTTTCCTCACATTGTGAGCTAATTTGAGGAAATTAACCAATAAAGGCATCAGATTTGTAAAAGATACGATTACTGGACGTATTGTAGTGCTTGTAAGGTTTAGTACTTATCTCAACTAATTAATTACTTTTGTACTTCATGAAGTAAAAGCTACTTTCAGTCCTTTAAATAAACACCTAAAAAAAGGTAACAGTACAAATAAGCAACTGTGATCGAATACCTGGACTTAAGAAAAAGAATAAATTCCTAAATTAATGAAAAAAAACTTTAAAATATGTGTCTTTGGAATTTGAATGAATTAAGCAACTAAATGAAGCTTTAAGCATGTTATTGCCCCCTAGTGGGTGGCTGACTTGGATTAAAGCAAATATATATATATATATATATATATATATATATATATATATATATATATATATATATATATATATATATATATATATATATGTGTGTATGTGTGTGTGTGTGTGCGTGTGTGATTGTGTGTGCACACGCAGCCTAGCTACAGCTGAGAAAAAGGAAATAAGTATTGCTTTGGCGCCATCTTACGGCAGTGGAGAAAAACACAATGACTGTGCCATGAAAACTGGAAGATTTTCATTTTCTGTCATGATTTTCATTCACAAATAAATGACTTTTCGAGCTACTTCCAAAGCATAGAAAGTTTTTTTTTTCACATATGCACAACATGATGCTTGGAAAGCTGTAAATAATTTTGAGAATTGTCTTTTGTTGACTTTTCTAGCAGCAGCGACATTAACAACAAAATAATACTTTAGAAACACATAAAACTGTGCTGGTCTTCATTTTGTCCTCGTTTGATATTAGTCGGCGTGTTTTGAAAGCTGCCGCCGTACGGGACTGGAGAAGAAGCAAAGAGGGTCAAAGTTCAACAGGGTGTTTTTAAGGTTTGGTGATGTGGACCTCACTGGCGCCACTTCCATTGGTGGTGGTGGTTATAATGTACTGCGTGGTGCCTTGCTGACTCGCAGGTGGTTCCAAGTGTTCGTTGGGGTTCGAACCTGAGCCGACAAGATCCGAAGATTTGGAGTCCAGCTCGGTCTGACCCTCAGAGATGACGTAGTGCGTCTGGAGGAGCCAACAGGAGAATTACTAGCGTAAAACCCAGCAGATTGAGATGTGTGTGTGTGTGTGTGTGTTTTTTTATTTTATTTTGGAAGCTGAAACCGTTTTTTGGCAACAGCAAAAATGACTAATTAATCGGCTTATCAAATATGGAATGCATAAATGGCTCTGCTGACCTCTATTCCTCCATAATCGCTTGGTTGGATTTTCAATCTGGATTTGATGTCCACTCACCGTTTTTACTTGGTTGCTGCTGGCTCCCGTCACGGGCGTGGCAGCCTCGGCGATGACGTACTGAGTGTGTGGTAGTGTCATCATTTGGATCTCTGAGGCTGCTTAAGTAGAAGTATCGACAGAAGAGTTAAAAACAAAAAAAGACTGGGGGCCAACTTGTGTACGAGGTCTGGGCAATATGTCCAAAAAATAAAATCTTAATTTCATTCTATCATTCCGGACAATTACAATTTTAATGGAAGAAATAAACCAAGAAAACATTCATTGAAAGAAGACACCAAGGAGCTGAAATTTCACCCACTTGGAGACAGCATGTCCACGCTCAAGATGGCACAAACACTTACAGTTATCACACTAGCAGGAGTGTGCCATCCCTTGGCTAAAATACTACGAGAATGACGTGGAAGAAAATAACCCAAAAACGGTCAAAATACTGCATAGGGGTTCAAAAAAACACATCGGAAAATATCGAGACAAAATAATTAATCCTGATTTAAAACAAGTTTTAAAGCAAAAATGATAGGTTGTGCAGAACTTGCCAAAGGGGCAGTTCAGTTATTTTGCCCTTTTTAGCAGTTAAAAGTTATTTTGTCTATAATTAGATGATTGAATTGTTTTTCATTCATCTTTAAAAATACATTCTGCTGAGCCTTCAGCCCAATGGATGCCACTTTCAGCGGACATTAAGTAAATAAATCAGTTTTTAGAAATATTATACGTGCAAAATAATGTTAAATCCAATCGACTCATTCAATTTCATAGACCAAAGTTTACGTTTAATGCTGAACTCACGGTAGCTTCGGTAGTTCCAGTTTCCGGGTATGTAGGCATGCTGGACCGCTCCCTGTTGTTGTTGTTGCTGTTGTTGCTGCTGCTGCGACTGTTGTTGAGGAGGACCGCTGCCCTGAAGACTGTGGTTCTGGGCCAACGTCACTGGTGTCAGCTGGGCAGGGCTAAGCTCCTGATTGGTCTGTTGGGAGTTGGGGCTTAGTGGCTGACCCGTCACCTGGGCAAAGAATTCAGAGATGTTAGCTAAAAAAAACAAGAAAGCCGTGTATAAAACTTTTTAGAGCCACAGCACATATTTTAATTGACCTTACTAGCGCTAAGGTCAAAACTTATACCTGGGTAACAGTTTGCCCGGGGGCCGAGGGCTCTGCGACCTGAACGTGCTGCACTTGGATTGAGTGCTGGCTGTAGCCGTGCGGGTCGTGCAGTTGGCCCACATCCACTGTCTGCTGCTGCGAGTGCGGCGAGGAAGCCTAGGGAAACACAAAAATATTGAAAAATCATGACCATGAGGTTTTTAGTAGTAGTTAGGGCTGGACAAGAAATCCAATTTATCCCATTAATATACTGTATATCTATTAAAAAAAAGTTCAATTGTTTTTCAAGCGTTTGGCTAAATGATGGTCTGGAAATGGAATGAAGTAATAATAAATTACTTAAGGTACATAAGCAAGCTATATGGTGGGCAGGGGTGGCCATGGCCATGCATTTGGATGTGTGTGATAGTTCAGCCATTTTTACATGCATGTTAATACCTGTCAGTATTTATTGTTTCTTACCGGCGCCACCTGAACCACCTGCAGCTGAATGTGCTGCGGCTGGGACAAAGTGCTTCCTGCCTGGGACACGGGGATGTACTGGATCCTCTGGTAGTCTCCCTGCGGTGTTCTGTAGTCCGTAGTCAGCGTCTGCGAGAGCTCCGTCATGGCCTGCGTTAATAGGTCAGTGGTCTGCGGACAAAAAGGTCAACGGCCGTCATATTAACCTCAATACCAAGAATGGTAGGTTTCGTTTAGTCATTTTGACTGAATAATTTTCCTTCCTCTTGGAATGTTATTTTTTTTTTTTTTTGCAATGTCAAAGACTCACCACGACGGCCTCAGCGGTGGCGCCGTCCGTGCTGATGACGGCGGGCGTGCTGCTGATGACTGTCGTGGCCAGAGGAGCTTGGATGTTGTTGGCCAGCTGAGCAAACTCAGGATGCTTTTTCCGGATGTGCTGCACCATTTTAGTCTGACATGCAAACACACAATATATGCGGTCTTGCCTTGAGATACGAATACTTATTCCTAGATTGTGTTATAGTGACTCCTTTGCATAAAACTGGATGCCTTTATTTTGTTGAGTTCCGTAAATCGTGAATCATGGTGCAATTTCCCAGCAGGCGAGGCAGAAATAAATCAAATAATAAAAAATGCTGAATCCCGCTTACTACAAATGTTGTTCCAAGCTTTAATAAATCAGACAGCTCTCAGTTTTTTAAATCCAAAAACGCTTTGCACTCATTTGGAGGCACTTGACTGAACAAGCATTTTCCCAGAGAAGCAGAGCAGCTAGTCTAAAGCGTGACTTGGTTCTGATGGGCTAACCTGACTCTCAACTCACCTTGCTGCTGTACTGCTTGGCGCAGTGCGGGCAGCAGACCGGCGCGAACGCGATGGTGCCGGCCAGCTGCGTGTGCGTGGTCAACATTGGGTCGGGCTCGCCCGGGGCGGCCGGTCGCAGCTTGCGGATGCTGGGCGGCAACTCCGCCCCCGGGTGGTTCTTCAATATATGCGACTTCCTCTTACTAGCACTTTTGTACACCTGCCAAAAGGATGAAAATGATCCACACTTTAATCAATATCAGATATTTCTTTGCCGAGAGTATCAGTAACAAGTATTGACCGGTTCCATGAGTGCTCGATACTTAGAAATAAGTCACTGCATTGTGTGCTAAACGCTTCTAGTTTACCAGAACCCCAACGAGGACATATAGCTGAAAAAAAAAGTGTTTCGGTCCGGTCACCTTATCACAATACTGGCAGAAATAATCCCGGTTGGGCTTGATGATGGGCAGCGTCAACTCGGGGACGTCGTTAACGCGCATCTCAGGGTGACGCTTGGATAAATGATTAACCTGCCAAAACAACGAAAAAAGATGAACTCATTCATGCATTTTTACATTTATATCTATATCTAAAGTGACGGTGATCATTCTAGGCTTACCAGCATTCCCCTGCGTCGGAATCCCATCATGCACAGCCGGCATTTGAACATGAAGCTCTCAAAGTCGGTGGTGGGCGTCTTCATTTTGTGGCTTTTGGAGCGCTGGATGCGCTCGGCTTTCTTGGCTTCCCGTTCGGGATTGTGCATTCGCTGCATGTGCTCACGCAGTTTATCTTTCCTCTGGAGCAAAAAAAAACACACTATGTTATGCATATGTAACAAATACATATTAGAATTGCATTAGTGCATCATAATCATGGAATTCATAGTATATGATGTAAATGATAAAAAGTGCTCCTAAACCTTTTAAATAAATAGTATTAATTGTAGCAGTTGAAAATATGAAAGCTCTTCATTTGTTTCCCTTGAGATGGCGCTGGTGTATAGGTGGTGTGCGCAGAGACCCTTTTTAGGTCGTTTTATTTGTATTTTTTTATTTTATTTTCAATTTATAGTGATGTAGGCAACATTTACAAGTCCACAGGAGCAACAATATTTATTTTGGGATCATTTTGAGCATGTAAGTTTATTTAAGTTTAGGTTCATATGAAGTGATGGTGTTTAGCCCTCTTGCTAACAACATGCTAATGATGTGCTAACATCAAACACGACAGTCCAAAGTGTTATGCATGTGTTTTTATGTTAAAATGTACTATGTTTAGCTATATGTGTTTAATTTTATGTTTGTTACTTCGACCGTGTGAACTATTGATGGAAAGTATGGATGACGCGGGTAAAGAAGAAAAAGTGTAAGACCACAGTAAATATCGGTGCAAAAATAGTATCTTGTTTGTGGACAAGCCGACATATTAATAAAATACAAAAATGCAAAAAAAAAACTGAAACAAATAAACATTGGTGCCTTGTGTCTCAACAATTTTGCTTTTCATATCCTGAATTTTCCTTCGTAAAAACGAGAAACTATTTTTCTGAAGAGACGTTTTGTAAATAGAGATAACCACAAGACGTAAAAAGTCCCGATAGGGCAGTACTTAATGATAATTTACCCCGAGCTCACCTTAAACTGCTTTCCGCAAGTGGAGCACAGGAAGTCCCTACGGTCAGAGTGGCGCAGCATGTGAAGGCGGAGCTTGTCAGGACGGCAGAAGGCCTTGTCGCAATTGGGGCACTGGAAGATCTTCTCAGAATGGAAGCAGCGGATATGCTTCTTCACCTGGTGGTAAAGAAAAAAACTTAAAATGAGACACGGTACAAATTACAGTGGGAATTTCATTTCAGAGTTTCATTGATTGAGTGTCTCGTAATCTAACCCACCAAGCGTTAACATCATTAACTCATTCAGAGCCAGCCATTTTTAGATGCGACTTTATCCTAAAATTTGTGGGGGATGAAATAAATAAAAGTGTACAAAATCTTGTATTGGCTTCGTTGATGCCCCAAATGGTTCAGAAGTCATGCTGATTTGAAAAACATCCCGCTGGCCGGGTTAAACATCTTTGCGGGCCATATCCAGGCCGCGGGCCGTATGTTTAACAACTATGTACATTTTAAAGAAACTTTTGGGGCTGACGTTTGGTTTAGTTTGGCGGCACACCTGGTAAATTCACCGGAGTCCAAGACCCAAAAGACCTTGCGTTTTGGGACACCAACCTGAATGAAGTCGGGAAAGGTCTTCTTGCACGACGGGCAGGTGAAGACGCCGTCCACGGCGTGCATCTCGATGTGGTCCCTGAGCGCGTCCAGCCTGTCGAAGGCGTCGGCGCACAGCAGGCAGGCGTACGAGCGGTTCTCGGTGTGCACCAGCAGGTGGTCGTCCAGCGCTGTGTCGGTGCCGAAGGTTTTGCTACACAGGTGGCACGGGAAGACGAAGGAGTCGCGGCCGTGCACGCGCAGGTGCTGCTCCAACTTGTCCTTGTCGCGAAAGGCCTTGTCGCAGTGTTTGCACTTGAAGGGCCGGAAGCTCTTGCGGATGAAATGATGCTGCAGTGCTGCGTTCTGACAACACACCCACAATGGCATTTAAGATGTATGTTTTATTTCAGTTGGTATACTAGGGACGGGCGAGGTAAAAAAACAAAACAAAAAAAAGTTTACACAAAGTTTATAAATAGTTTACTTGTTTAAATTCAAAATGATCATGCATACTCATGAAATCCCACTTTATGTTTGCTAATTTTGATTTGAGTGTACCATATAGTTCAAAACAAACAAAAAACAAAACTTATAGCCTAACTAGCTAAAATGCCCTTGCAATAATCCTACCAACCTGTCCATCCATCTTTGAGAAAGGCCGGCATTAAAAAGAGAAAGACAACGTTACGACGCAAACACACACTAAAACACACCTAGTGATAAAATACGTGTTTGTGTCTCACCCGCATCTTTTTCAAGCGTCGCACGTCCTGGGAGGAGAGCTGAGCCTCCGACTGGTCGCTCTGCACGGGGTCTTCCTTGGCCGGGAGGGTGGCGTCCGCGTCGGGTGGCTGGGCGGCGTCTTCCGCCGCCGCCGTGGGCGCGGTATGGCCGTCTGCCTCGGTATCCGGCTCAGACATGGTCACCTCCACGCCGTTGTGAGCCGCCTCGGTTGGCTCTTCCAGTGGCTGCGCCTCGGCCAGATCCAGCATCTCCTGAGAAAATCACAGAATGAAGTAGGCCCAAAAAATAGAGAACATGAACGTCATTGCAGAAAGTGAAAACTATTGCAATAAGTATTTTTGTAGTCCTTTTGTTGCTTGGCCATTTTTGTAGTTCTTGACAGCAACTTGATGTTTGGCCATTTTTGTTGTTTTTATGGTAGGACTTGTTACTCTGACATTATTTTACAGTAGTTATTCTGAGAACAACTTGTTTGACCATTTTTGTTTTGCTAATCTACCATTTTTGTAGTTCTTTTGTTCAGGATTTATTAAGATGAGTATTGTAGTTCGTTAGACAACAATTGTTGTTTGGCCATTTTTATAGTTCTTATGGCAGGATTTGTTAATCTGACATTATTGTAGTTTTGTTGAGAACCACTTATTTGACTACTTTTGTAGTTCTTCGAGATCATTGTTTTCCAATGCAAAAGCAGAGAGGCTGAACTTCTGATCATTTGGACATCTTAAGTTTGGTCAACAACTAATCGGTTATAAAAAATAATTAGTGATGAATTTGGTACTCAATCAGAGAGTGATTAATCGCTGCACCTCGGACTACGAGGGAAAATTATTTAAAATACGTGTGTGTCTTTAGTTACAATTGTGGTCACAAATCAAAGTTGACTATCAAGGCACCAGAGTTGGTCATAAACATATATATTAGGGCGTGTCTGACTGCACTAAAACACACGATAGTTACCGTCGTCTTGTCCAAGTCGTCTTCAACAGGCATATCCAAGCGGATAAATTTAGGCGGTCGCCCCGGCCTCCTTCCTGTCCCGAATCGCTTCCTGCCCCGGGCTCGACCGCGCCCTCTGGACCTGGACAAGCAGGACGATGAAGATGAGCAGTAATCCTCCTACCCCCCCACAATTGTGATCAAAAGGGACACAAAACGAAGGTGAAATGTACCTGCTAACAGAGTAAATCATGTTGTCATGCAGGTTGAGATGCTGCTGGAGTTGCTCGGAGCTAACGAAGCGCCGGCTGCACTCGTAGCATGGCCAGTTTTTCTCTTGCTCTCGAAGAACTGGAAGAGGCACAGAATGAGGGAAGAGCACCGCACCGCGTGACAACATGAGGTTGGTCGGTTCTTTTCTAAAATTTCTTCTAGACAGCCTCACTGGTGTTAACCCACCTGTCATATACATATAAATTAAGTAATCCCTAATACATAAATAAAATTTAAAACGAAATATTGGATTTGGATTATACATATTTTGGACACGTTTGGGTGAATGAATACGCCCCTGCTCAGAATGATCCGGAAACATTATTTCCGTTCCTTGCAAACAAACATAACAGTAGGGTTCATGAACATTACATGCTCACCTTTTCTCTCTTCTTCTGTGACACTGTGGAGCTTCTGATTGACAAACTCAGCATAAGAGGCAGCATACCAAACCTGCAAAGGGATTATAAATCAATTTTCAAATTTGAGCGCTTGAAATTGACCTCAGCGGACAAATTGCACAGCGTCCACCTTGAGTTCTTGCTTGGGCTCGATGTTCTTGATGGTGGTGTAGAAGATGTCGGGGCCGTACTGGTAGGCCACCAGGTTCTGCTCCAGGTGGTTCTGGGCGGGCCGCACGAACATCATCCAGTTGCAGCTGTCCTCGTCAGACAGGTCCAGCCACGTATCCTCGGACTTCTCAACGTCCTTCTCCGCGTCCAGCACGCAAAGCTGTGGATGCAATGGAAAGGCTCCGAATGTAAATAATTCAGGGAAAAAACTTTAAATCCCAAAGACGGAATTTTACTTTTATTTATTTTTAATGGAGGCATTTAAAGTCACACACTTAGATGTATTTTGTTCAAATTTTTTCAAGTGTTATGATAGAGTGCTATCTGAAAATGGCTGGTACTCCATAAAAATGTTGGCGTCAACTTCTCTTTGGGGAAAACCTGCCCCAGGTTATCAGGACTCACTTTCAGGTGAATGTAGTTGTCCTGCAGCTCACTCTGGGCTACCAGGGGTCCATCCACAGGGCCGAACTGGGTGCGCTTGGGGATGCGCCTCTTGGAGTAGACTCCGCCTAGGAAGCGGTCGATGTAGAGGACCAAAGGCAGACTGGCGCGAGCCTTGGACATCACCGGCCGGTTGGGGATGGGGTGCAGGGACCCGTGGCTCACACACTCCGAGGGGTTGCTGTTGTTGCACTCCTCACACCCTGGGACATCAATTACAAACTTTTTTTTAACTATCCACTAGGGTTGTTTCAGAATGATACTAGAATGAGTATTTATTCTGGTATCGCTGTTCATCGATACCGACTACTGATACTTGTAATACTTGTACCAATGTGCCAAAAAGCAATAAATATGATTATGTAATTTTAAAAAGTAGCTGAATTGTAAGATGTGTTTTCAATAGGTACTAACTACTTAATGGTCGTTAATAGTGGCATTAAAAATATAGGTGCCAGGACACACAGAGATTGTGTGGGTTGAAGCGTTGACGAGGCTCCCAGTCGTCTATGTCAGAATCCTTGTCCTCATCTTCGTTTTCTTCATCAGAGTCGTCCGTGGTGTCCATGGCATCGAGCACCATGTCGGCCATGGACGCCAGCGAGTTGGACACGGACATTTGCTCCTGTGTGACAAGAAGGTATCCAAAATGACTGCATTTGTCTGGATTACAATAACTGTTTTTGATTTGGGATGCTATGTCACAGCCTGCTTGTCCAGCTCTTTCTCCCTCACCAAACTGTTAGGCCAAATTCCAATCAATCAGTCCAATCACCACTAGGTGTACCCGATTACCTGCCTCTTCCTGCCAGATCATCTTGCTCCCTATGACAAGCCTACACGTGTCATTTCTGTTTTGCCTGCCTGCCTCTGACTACCTGAACACCTGCCATCTTGTTTTGCCTGCACCCCCTACGTGCCCCCCCTCGCCTCATCGACTATAAATGATATTATTATCGATAAACACTGCATACGTATATCTAAAAGTGGAAACTAGTTGTTTTTTTTTTTTACATCATAAAAGTTACAGGCATGTATGGTTTCTTATGGAGGTGCAAATGAATAGCTATAGAAATGTATATGATCGGCGGGATTACGGAAGGAGGATGGAGTGAGTTCTCTCGACGATGGTTACCTGCCTATTAACTGGCAGACGAGAAAAACGGTACGCACTGGTGATTACCGAATCCTGTTTGGTGGAGGAATGCGAAAACAATTTGTGATTGGTTGCTAGGGCCATTACCTGACTATACGAGAATAATAAAGTAATTCAAGAATTTTACACCCGCATCAATATCCTAACAACACTCCAAAACACAAATATTGAGTTAGAAACTTCTTAAG
Source organism: Hippichthys cyanospilos (assembly GCF_059441005.1). Classification (NCBI taxonomy): domain Eukaryota; kingdom Metazoa; phylum Chordata; class Actinopteri; order Syngnathiformes; family Syngnathidae; genus Hippichthys; species Hippichthys cyanospilos. Next base: position 3,517,214 of record NC_142379.1, read on the forward strand.
AGTGAGCTCTCACCTGGGCTGCCGGTTCCAGGGTGGCCTGCGGCGCCTCTGCCACATTGCTGAGGACGTGCAGACTGGCGCCGTTCATGTTCTGCCCGCTTGGCAGCAAAACCGCTACCTGGGTAGAAAGTTATGTTCACTTTATGATTGTGTTAAAAGTAAAAAAGTTTTTTTTAAATGAAATTATATCGACATGCACCTGTTGAGTTGTGCCGTCTTGCTGGATGTATGCCACTTGAGGTTGATCTGCAAACACGGCCTGTAACAATTGTAAGAGTGAATGAAAGAACGCTGTAATTTTTTTAAATCACTTGTGCAGTATTTTGACCATTTTTGTCCACATCATTCTCATAATATTATAGTCAAGGGATGGCACATTCCAAAGTGGTCATGTCATGTTGAACTTTGACATGTCACCATCTGGGTGAAATTTCAGCTTCCTAGTGTCTTCTTTCAAAGCATTTTCTTAAATGTGCAATTTCTTTGATGTAAAGATTGATTGGAGGATTGGACAAAATACCGCAAAAGGGGTTAAAAAAAACAAAACAAAAAAACTCATCCTGACTTGGGTTCCATCCGCTGGGTGAATGTAGACCAGCGTATGCTCGGCCGACTCCACCGAGGTGTACGAGTTGCCGTCAGCCGTGTAGACCACCTGCTGCTGCTGCCCGCTGTCCGCTTGATCGCCACCGTCTCCGCTGTACACTATCTGGGCCACCGTGCCACCTTCGAAATGAACCTGAAACATAGATAAACAAAATCCATGTTTTTATCTTAACTCAAATCCAGAGGCGAATTTATAATGAGAACAATATTTGAAACATTTGCTTGAGAAGGGTCTAAAGTACAATGCTACCGAGTTTTAATCAATTATTATCAATAGGTTCCCATGTCACTCCTAAAGACAAAATATTATGAAGCATAAAACGCGTGTGCGCGATATGTTCACACACAATTTAAGATGTTTCATGATTTCCTATACCTGCGTGGCATCGGCTGAATCAGTGTTGCCAGACTGACTCCACACAGCGGCAGGCTCCGGCTTGGTTTCCATGGCAACGAGGCTGTCCAGCCTTCTGGTGATCGGCTGTCACCGCAGTCCACTTGAAAAGAGCAGGGACCCTTTTATAGTCAATGAATTGCAAAGATACAGCAACATTGAGGTGCAACTACATATTTTTGTCTTTTCGAAAATATACAACATAATAACAATGGTTTCATGTTTAACTAAAAAGGCCCAGAGATCGTATTAAGTGAATAAAATATTCACATTTCAGAGGGACCAAATTCCAATTTTGGCTACATAAAATTCTGACACTTCCTAATTCTTCTCAATAATTGTGTATGTTTTTTTGTTTGGTGCTTACTCAAGCAGATATGAATTACAAGCATAACATTTGATTTTTTTTTTTTTTTATAATACATCGTCTTTGAGCATGTAAGTTACAACGGAGGAAAAAAAAGGTCAAAAACTGTGGTCGAGGGGAATATTTGAAAGTTTCTGTGTTGTCAATAATATAATGTACGCTTCTAAGATGGCAAAATGCTGAATAAAGTTAGGCTAACCTTTGCACCGTCGTCCATCATTTTGTCAAGGTGTACCAAACAAATCTCGTTTAGATGCATCGTATACTTACGCTAAAAAGGGGTTCGGAGTTTATTTAAACATTAAAAAAATTGGAACAGAATTATAATGCGTATTTTGGGGATGTGCACAGGTTGTCAACATAACTCAAGCAAGCAGCATGCCCCATAATACACACAGAGCGGTCACCTAGCACACTCGAAACGGGGGTAAAGCACAACGAAGTCGGCTACATTTAGCCGGCGAGGCCGTCGAAGAACCGGTGCCCGAACGCTACCGCGAGTGCGAATGATAGCATCTGTGCGTGTGAGGTGCAAATTCGACGTAATTGGCAGATTTATCAATCAAACTCGCCTAATCGCTAAACGAGGTTTACCCCCTGCTTTAACCCCGCAGGTTGTCGGTCCCAACCGGACCATACCACAAATTTGAGCGCAGTAGAAACGCGGGCGTTCGGCGTTAGCATTTCGGCCATTTAGTGCCACTGGAAGGCCGGCGTGGGGGGAACGGATAACATCTCGTTTTCCGTGTCGTCGGCTAGGTTCTGACACGGTGAACAAATGGTGATAAAAACCAGAAAATAAACGCTTTATTTCAGTCCACCCACCCGTGGGCCACGCTAGTTTGTCGAGCCCAGCCCTTGAAGGCGAGTGTGGAACAAGGAAGACGGGCTCCATTTTATTTTTGGGTGGGACTACCAGCGTCGGGAGACAAGGACGAAGTACGAGCTAGCGACAAATATCATCTTCTTTATTTACCGAAAGCAGACCAACATTTGACTAATGACGACGGGGAGATTACCTGCGACTCGCGCGGCGCTTCAATGTGGAGGAAATACCCGGTTTTAAGGCGTTTTATGGAAAAAAATCAAGCTGTTCTTACCTCAGAATGGTAGCTGCAACGATGGTCGTATTGCATATATTAACATAATCTGCCCGGCAACTGATGCTTCCTTGCCATCTGATAGGTGGGCATTTACCCATCAACAACATTAAACCACAGGACGATTTAAAACTCTTAACAATTCCAGTGCATATTGTTGTATTAAAACTATTGTATTACATCTTTATTTTTAAAGTCAGGTGTTTACAGCTGTGAAAAAAAGACGATCCCAAAGACGTGCTTCTTCCGGATCCAATCGGGTGTTTTAAAACACAGCCTTTAGCCAATCAAAATCCAGCAAGCTTGAACGATAGTTTGAATGGAAATTTAGCTAACCAAAGGTTTAATATACCTTTTTTTAATAAAATTTATTGATTTGTTTTAAAATTACAATTACAGGCATGTATTGTACATCGATTAATCCATGTGTTTAACAGAAAATAAAAATAAAATGTCCATTTGAATCAGTGTGTAATGTGTCATTAATAAACGTGTTGTTTTTGGAAACAACAATTAATTTTTTTTTTTATGTGTTCTATGAAACTGTGAAGTCGTTTAGCGACTGAGACTCCATGCAAAAATACATGAGAAAAAGTTACAAAATGTATAACAAATCAGAATATATTTTTGCATTACTAACCCTCTTGAATTTTGCAAACAAATGTGTAGAAAAAAAATCTGATACTGAAAATATATTTGCACTCCAGCAAATCAACAGATGAGTTTGGCGTTCACAGTCCAATAACGGAACAGTGCTTATAGCTAACACTTATAGCTAACTTATTGCAATATCTTGTAAAGTCAAGTGAATGTTTTAACTCGAGAAAAAGGGCATGTGGGTCATCTTCACTGAGCTCTTTTTTGGCAATGCACCATGATTTGACTTTGCTACATTAAAGATGGCGGCAATCAAACAAAGACTTAAAGAAGGGACGAAAAAACGTAGTATTCCACTTCGTAACGTGAAAAAAAACGTAAGCCAGGGACACCATAACCCAGGGGGTCACTGTAACTTCCTTTTTGATCTTCTATACATCAAAAGCATTTTCCTTGAGCTGCATAAAATGAATGGAAATCTATGATTTTTTTTTTAAATTTGTTCATACATATTTTTATGGAACACATAATAAGATCAATTAAAAATAAATAGACAAATAAATACAATTAAACAACTGACGGAGAGAGTCAGTTAGTGGTTTTTGAGCAAGATCGTGATGCAATGTGTTTGTAAATCATATAAACCTAAATAAACCTATTTTTTCTTTTGTTTCAAGAAATCATCTGGCGGGCCGGATTTAACATTTTCGTGGGCCGAATCCGAAAATAGGCCTTTTTGTCGTTGCTAGTTTTCTACGTTTTACTACTTTTGTATTTATACAATTATATACAAACAAAAAACAATATTCGCGACCGATAACACGTTTGTATGTGGAGTAATAACATACAGGCTTACCGTCACCTTAAGTCATCTTACTCTCCAAGAAATTAGCAGGTTTTCGGATCTAATTCGACAACATATTGCTAGTTCAACTTCACTCCATCGTACGTGTGTAAAATCGAAACGCGAAGCAAAACATCGGTTGTCTGCGATTGGTTCGGAGTATTTTTTTGGGGGTGGGCAATGTTAAAGTGTATCCCATTAGGGCACGTCTCATTTCCAAAAGAGAAACTTTCGTATTGCCCCGATATAAACAAAATGCGACCGAAATTGTGGAAGCGTGTATCGTTAGTGCCGCAAAAATTGAATGATGGCTGCCAACTACTGGCGAAAAATGGAATTGAATGTTTATTGACGTAGTTTATTTGAAACATTTATAGGTATTTCTCGGTGTAAAAATACGATCATTTTATTTCAATGTCTACACTTTTATATCAGATTCAAATGGGGGGAATTGCACAAAATTTACGGGTTCAATTTAAAGAAATGAGACGCATCCGTATTCGTGGCTGCCCGACAATTCTGTATCACTCGGATATTTTCCGTCCGTTTTCGCGCAAAAGCTCGAAACATTGTCACTTTTACGCCGTAAAAAATATCGAGGCGTGATCTCGCATTAGCTAAACACAATTACAGTAAACAACTTCGGAAATTCGAAAAACGAAATTCCGGTGGGAGTGGCCAAATGACGAGCGCGCGAAAGAAAAAGGCTTGCGGCCTACCTCGCAGTCGATGGTTGATGACGCAACTCGATTATTTTTTTTTAATTTTTTCGCTTAAAAATGCATAAAAACGCTTCGAATTAAGAAAAGAGGGAACGCTTCACGAATTTGCGTGTCATCCTTGCGCAGGGGCCATGCTAATCTTCTCTGTATCGTTCCAATTTTAGTATATGCGAAGCCGAAGCTACGCACTAGTAGCATGTTTGAATAGCATTTTTAAAGGGTAGACCAATGAGACGTGTCCTAGTAAAGGTCACGATGAATTTTTTCTTGTAATTCCCGAATAAAAACACATACGCGTGAACGACGGACCTATTTTAATAGTATTTGACTGGTTTATATAATCGTTATAAATTTTATTTCGTCATTGTAGGGGAAAACTTTAAAAGATTACCAGAGCACTCAGCTAGGCTAATGCGCATAAATTTGACGTCGACGAATGGCATTGGTGCAGATTGAGGAAGCAACGCCTCTTGACCCCGAAAACATGGCGGACAGCTGCGCTTTCGCGCCAAACGAAGTAGAGTATTTTGTTATTTCAGTGCCCAAGTAACACGAATTTCAAACATCCCTAACAATTTTTAAGGGAGCGTAAATATTGGCATATTTATATTTTATGTGCAAACGGTATTGGAAGTAGAAAATTGATGTTCAAGTCCTTGCATTTCCGTGTTCTGTCAATAGGTGGTAGTCGTTATCCACATATCGAGCGTGACCAGCTCCTTACTTTTTAAGTCAAAAGTTTATACGGTTTTCCCCTTTATTCGCGGACGCACTTTAATTGATTGATTTAATCAAACGTACGTATTGACTTAGGACAACCCCAGAAAATACCAAATCAACGACGAAAATTGCTTTTACTTAAACCTTCGTGAATTCGAACGAGACAGACGATAGAATCTGCACAGAAAATTTAGATTTTTTTTTTTTTACAGCCACAAACCCTAACAGGCACGAAAGCGGGCCTATTTACTAGCGTTCATTTACAGTTGCCTTAGAAATTATAACAACTAGCAAGCGTTTGGTTCTTTTCTGCCACAAATCAAATTCCATAGTTCCTTACGTTATATTCAACTCAAACTCAAAGGCTCAGCTCTGCAGTATGCATGCAGACCCGCGAATCCAGAGATTAATGCAAAAACTAAATTGTCTCTCGCGAGAGTCGTAGTCATAGGATTTTTTTCCCATTGCTCGAAATACTACAGTACAGTACATTGTAGTACAGTAAAAGATGCAAAACAGCCAAGACAAGTATTCCCTCCATTTATTCGCAAGAAACATGCCTTAGAAGACGGACAGAAATTGAAACCACTTTATTAGGTTTGCAAACTTATTGGTCCAATTTGCTTTTCAGCCACTCCTCGGTTAACTCGTTCTTGTTGTCGACGTTGAGACTCTGAGTGGAGAAGAAAACGAGAGAACATATTTTATTCATCCCCCCAGACAGGCTGAAGTCATTGGAAGAAATGAGAAGTTATGCTTGCCTGGGCGAAATGCATCTCTTTTCGTACTAAATCCACGACGGATGCGTGCGACATCAGGTCCATTGGGCTGCACCCTTTGGATTCAATGCGCATATTTTTTGAGGACATTAAAAGTACCTTACATAATATGCAAGACCAAATGATGTTAACCTATTGCATCCAAGACAAAAATAGTCCCTTCACTGAATAAATATCATTGAAGTCACCAAGATACTTTTCAGAAGACGTGCGACAGATATGACATAAATACTTACCGCTAGCAGAAGGATCAGGGCTTACAAAAATCACAGTTTTGCGGTATATCTTCTCGCTCGCACTAGTGAATTCGTAAGGATAGGCAATGATCTTACGTAGTAGTCAAGAAAAAGTTAACATGCTGGTTGACTGCCTGCCATAACACAATATTTACCGCCTTCTAAAATACATTCATTTTTGCAAACCTTTGAATTATCATGCTAGATGAACACTAATAATGTGGTTTGTTTTGACTTTAGGATATCTGGGTTCATTCGCCGGAAGGTGGTTTCTTAAATCATCCAGTGAGATGTTCTGAAAGACAAATGTCGATCATCAAAACAAAATGAAGTTCGCGGGGAAAAAAAAGCGCCACTTACTGTACCTCGTGTTCCTGATCCAGTATCAGAAACAGCTTGTTAACTTTCACTATAAGAGACGACATGTTCAGTGCTGCATCAACAGGAAAAGTACGGAACAGCGTACAAATTTATGTTGAGAAGATGCACTCACGTATCAAGGCATGTTTGGGGTTAATCAGATTTTTCAGTTTCTCCTTGAGGGTGTCCTCAACCTGTATTGATATCATTGCCTGTAGAGGTATAGTATATTTATTTAGGTCCTGTCCTGAGGTAATAAAAAATGACTTTTCAATTGAATACAAAAAAATCTTTGTTCATTCTGTAGCATTTTTATTCAATGGATAGCTATGACATTAATTCAAAGTAAAATTGAACAAAGAACGAGCCAGCATTTAACAACATTGGATTGGATATGCATCATTTTTACCAACCATTTTGCAGCTTCTCTTTTTCTTTGGGCTTCCCGACACTGACAGGAAAAAAAAAGGGAGGGGGGAGCATTAATATTGAATACAGATGTTATTCTATAGGTCCATTCACAAACACACACGATTGCTCAAGTCATGGCCTTAAGCAGGAAAAACTTGTTGACGACTAGGGTGTGTTTCCGAAAACTCGTAAAAAGAAAATTTCTGAGCTCCGCAATAGAAAAAAAATCATTGGAGACACCACCAAAAGTAATTTTTTGGCTTCATCAAAGTACATCATGAACAATTAAAAGGGCAAAATATTAACTTAGGTTTTTGGAACACTTTGAGGTTGGACTAGAAAGCTCTAAGAAGAGAAATTTGGGATTTTCCCATCAGTCTTGGAATGCAGCATGACGTTCTGCATTAAAAAAAAGTTATGTATTTGTCTAAAATAGCTCAATTTTCTGACACAGTACAAAATTTGTAATGAACCGTTTTTAGCAATCATGTCCAAAATAAAAACACTCATATCTTAACACACCGATGCTCTTCTGGATTTCAAAATAATCAAGATTAATTCTTAAAATAAAACATTTTCAATCAAATTGCTACAAAATGCATTCATGCTGTAAAAAGCTTACCTGTAAAGGACGCAGCAAAAGCACGCAGAGCTGAGGAACAATGCAAGTCTTTGTAGCAGAATTAATTTGCAGGCTTGAACCTGTCCTATATGATTGACAGCCAGCTTCTTCTTCTCTGCTCATCATCTTTAATCACCATTTTTAATTGTCTTTCATCATACAGTATGAACCCAGCGCGCCCCATGCTGGCACAATCTACCATGCTGGTACTTAAAGTGACCTTTTTTTCCAGTTTAATTCGTATTTCGAAAATATAAGTAGACTAGACGGTAAGACTAGAAGGATTGCATAGTGCATATTATAATAATTAAAAACAAAACAAATTGGTTGACTCAAAATAGTTTTTAATTTTTATCGTTTATTCTTCTCTTTTAACCCCTCTAGTTTTTAGACTGATATACACGGAGTCAAGGTAGAATAACTTTTAAAAATATATATTTTTTCTTAAATTTTCTCGCCATTACGTCGTTCCAGAACTGTGACGTCAGATTCGTGACGCGCATTTACGTCAAACGGCAACTCCAAAAAAATCGAAGTACATTTCTCACCGGGCGTCCACTCTTGTAATTGTAACATTCACATACATTCTTCTTTTTATTTTATTATTTTTTTTTTCAAATCAACGACGGGAATCTCTTTCACATGGACACCACCACGACGGAGAATCGGAATGTACGCCTGTCGCAGCGAAGGCAACATTACTGCTAGCAAAACTTGCTAAGCTACAAAGCTAACATCTAGCTGCCTAGCGCTAAGCTATGCGTTAGCACGTTAGCTTTAGCTCGCCAAAAGCGCCGACAAACCGACAAAGGTAAACAACTTTGTGTTTCCTCCATGTATTTTCGCGTAGTAACATCGAGGCCGTCTCTGTGAACTTATTGAACGTGTCCCTCTTGTCGTTGAAGTGTTTTAAGGGAGAAGCAACAGCGTCAACGAAAAACAATACAACCCCCCCCCCCATCACTAGCAAGGCCGACTTTGCTAGCGCTGGTTAGCTCATTCCAGCTGTCTATATTGACTAGAAGTCCCCCTTTACTCTCCTGTAACTATTTCCATTAACGCTATTCTTATTAAAACCCGCTAAGTGTGTGTTAATATTGGTTATATATCTCGTAATGTTACAGAGTCTAGCATTCGTAATGATGGGCGAGTTATTGATATGCAACATTACTTTTGCTGGTCACCATGTTGTATGTAATGTACTGTAAGTTATCCTGTGGACACAGTTTGTTTCAGTGTACTGTACTATGCAGTATCAAAACAAAGTTAGTTTTTAGTTTGCAGAAAGTACTTACATCATGACACCGCCCATTTTATTCCACGGATAAATAACCTACTTGTTTCCCATCAATATTACGAGTTAATATTCTCAAATTATTATTGTTTTAGTTCTCTTTCATTTTTTTAAACATCGAAAACACAAACAATAAATCAATCTGCCTTACAATTAGCCATCCCTTTTATAACATGTAATTTTGCAACCACATAATTTTATCCTTTAGAAGCAAATTGAGCCACACATTAATATGTTTTGTTAATGCATCAATTGGGGGCTTTCAAAACAAAACAAATGACTTGAATTTGATACAATCCAACCAATAAAGTATGCATTAAACCCACTCTAACTACGTTGACTGTAAAGACAAGGATTTAATGTTATCAAAATTACAGGCACCAGTGGCGTTCACTGGTCTGGAGAATTTAAAATGTCCATCACAATTGAAATGCTAATCGCATTCTTTTCTGTGTTCTGCTTTTTCAGTCAATCAATGTGATCATGAGCATGCAAGAGTGACTCAGCAATCGACTTGAACTCCAATTGTCAGATCACTTTACAAGGAATTTCCCGAACAGTCCACAAAGCGACTCGTCAAGATTTTCCGTTATGTTTTGCTGCACCTGAACCATGTGAGGGTCCCTCTTCAGTTGGCGACTGGGGAAAAGACTGTCCCTGTCTGTCCCTAAAAAGTGCTCTCCCCCTCCCCGTTGCCCCCTTCGCCCCTCCCCCTACCCCATCCATATACTCCCCATCTCCTCACCTAAAAAAGGCGGCACGACATGATGTTCAGAGACCAAGTAGGTATCCTCACGGACTGGTTCAAGGGCTGGAACGAGTGTGAACAGACAGTGGCACTGTTGTCCCTCCTCAAGAGGGTGTCCCGCACCCAGGCTCGTTTTTTACACATATGCCTTGAACACTGGTTGGCGGACTGTACAGAGATTCACATCCTGGAAGCAGAGGCTAACAATGCAGGTAAATTAAGATGTATTTCCGTTTTGGTGTACAGTGGAACCTTTGAGTTGGTCCGGAGCCTGGAAAGGAACATGAAGCAACTTTGGCTTCATGTTCCATTCCAGTCAATATAATTAGCTCTTAATTTGAAAAGCAATTCTACTGTTCCTGTCACAGCATTAAAAATAATGAAACTAGATTGGCTGACATCTGTAGGAACCCTGTTTAAATTCTCACATGCCCTATGAGGTGCCTTAATGTACTCCTATTTGAGAACTGCTGGCCTTGAGATGGACCAATATTTTATTTTATTTTTTTTCCCCAGGGCTGATACCGATTAGAACCCTAGAAGGCAGGAAGATACAGTATTTCAAGATTCAAGAGTTTTGTTGTCATATGTATAGTATTATTATACCACACAATTAAATTCTTAGTCCGTTCACTCCCCGAGTAGCAGACTACATTCCATGTTCTAGCAATAAATAACCTGTTCATAAAACATGTAAGTACAATACAGGCGGTGTTTGTTTGCTGCTCGTTATTTGGAGACTCTAACTAACCATAGTCAAAGGAAAGTTTTCTGGGCATCTTTGGAGGTTCCCTGTACATCCAAATTGTTGTTTGAATGTTACATTGAACCAGCACTGACTTCAATGCCCTCTGTCCTCAGCCATAGTCAACCAGTGGCATCAGGAACCCAAGGAGAAAGTAGTGTCCTTGCTTTTGTCCCATCTGCCTTTGCTGCAGCCTCGCAACAGCGAGGCCAAATGTGAGTACATGAAGCTGCTGCAGAAGGTGTTGAGTCACACCATTGAGAGTAGCTTGTTTGTGGAGGAGAGCAGACAGCTACTGTCCTACGCGCTCATCCACCCCGCCACCACACTGGAGGACCGCACGTCCCTGGCAATGTGGCTCAACCACCTTGAGGAGCACCTATCGGGTGGCTATGCGCCGTCCACACGGGCGCCCCCCAGCCCGTATCACCCGCGACAGGGCTCGGATGAGTGGCCCGGCTCGTCCGAGGCCCTGGAGCCCGGCCAAGCATGGCACGACAAGTCCTCCTCATCCAGCACATCTCCCGCGGGCCAGAACGGGCACATGGCTTTTCCGGGCGGGTTGTCTTCTCCTGTTAACAGCTATAACACAGGTTTATTTTTACCTCATGCTGTCAGAACCACAAATAACACAGGAAGAGATTCTCCTAATGATTTAACCACTTTTTATTCCCAGGACTGAGCGGACAAATGCAGCCCAGCCCATTGAAGAAATCCACCATCCCGTCCAGTCCTCAGGCATGTGGCTCAGAGTGGCTCAATCAGGATGACACGGGGAGCCGGCAGAACTCCCTCTCGACGGACCACGCGCCGCTCTCCCCGCAGAGCAGCGTAGCGTCCTCGGGTAGCGAGCAGACGGAAGAGCAGGGCTCGGCACGCAACACCTTCCAGGAGGATGGCAGTGGCATGAAAGGTCAGAGGACTCGTTCTGTCGCGTGCGACCATACCGCGATTTTAAGATGACCTCTTATTTTGTCCTGTGGCGTTTTCTTGCAGATGTTCCCGCATGGTTGAAAAGTCTTCGCCTTCACAAGTATGCCTCGCTTTTCTCCCAAATGACTTACGAGGAGATGATGATTCTCACGGAGCATCATCTGGAATCCCAGGTTTGGAAGACGTGTTACGATTAAATTAAAACATTTTGACAATCAAAATCTCGCAAGACTTGGGTAAATGTCATAAGCCTTAAGCATATTGTGCTTACTGACCATATGAAGGATTACCTCTTCATATGTGTTTTGCTTACTCTTTGGCTTATCTGTTCTATTTTTACGCTGCCTCACATGGCAAAGTAAACATAGTTATCAATAGTCAGCAGACTCAGAGAAGCAAGCTCGATGATATTTGTGTCTTAGATTTACATAGTAAAATTCAAATATCACGATTTAACCAGAAACAGAATGTCTTGCAATTTAGGGGTAGTATAAACTAAAGGACTACCATAATCTTTGGTCTGCCTACGTTTAATCTTTACTTTACATTGTACAATGAAACCCCAATTGTCATGGGGGTAGGAACCGAACCCTGGTAGAAACAGCAAAAATCTGCCAATCGTTGCTCCTGAAAAGAGATTTGTTAATGCCAATTTATGCCACATGATGGCGGCAAAGCACTTAACATGGTGAGGAGCATGAAGAGACGCCATACATCTAGCATGTACAGAACCCATGTTACTTGAATGACTATATTCAGATGTTGATGAATGACACAACAAGCTACCTTTACAAGAGGCTCATAAATAGCATAAACTCTCTTACTACATTCATGATACAAAGCTATTGTGACACATTACACATGGGTAAAAAAAGCAAAAGTCATTAATGGTAAAGTAGATTACTCGGACTAATAAAAGATGCATCAAATTAGAATCTGAGACATAGTTTTGACCTTTTGACTATACAGTGCAATGGAATGAAAAATCTTTAAGGCTAATAATGATTCCACCCAATGCAAAACATGCACTACATGGCTTTGGCCTGAGCATAAAAACAGCAAATAAAAATGATTTTCAGTGAATGGCGGAGAATATGTAAGGGTCACGAAAGTCTTTACATTTTTCATAGGTGTAAATTAGAGCGAGTATATCTTTGTTTATGTTTTTTTTTGGGGCTGGAATCCAAATAATGATGGGATAAGCCCCAGCTCACTCGTGGCCTTCATAAAGACAAAAGCTATAGAAACCGGATGGGTAGATAAATTCCTCCTGTCTCATCAATGGTAAACACTTGTGTCCTTAAATGTGATAATACATCACCTTTCAATGAGGCGTGAAATTAAACAATGTACCCCGCCGGTCACACGAAGCAACAGCACAATTGTTGTCCCTGCCTCTTGGCTTCAATGAAACAGTTGGTGATTATGTTGTGTTCCGTAGTAATGGTATAGATGGCTGAGGCAAGAAATGACATGTCTCGTTATCTCCTTCCTCTTTAGAACGTCACCAAGGGAGCGCGGCACAAAATTGCCTTGAGCATCCAAAAACTGCGTGAACGGCAGAGTGTTCTAAAGTCTTTGGAAAAGGTAATTTACCCAACGTGTTTTGTTTAAATGAGTTTCTTTTCTGGGACCTCCGTCTCTGTAGGAATAGGTATTTCTTTTTTTGCTTCTGCTGGGTCAGGAAGTTCCCCGTCAGTTTGTTGGGTAGTTGAGTGTTTGTAACATTTCAAATGATTTTGGCCAGCTTAATGTGCTGTTGTGTTTGCAGGACATTTTGGAAGGAGGAAACCTGCGCAATGCACTCCAAGAGCTGCAGCTGATTATCGTCACGCCTATCAAGGCCTACAGCACGTTGACGCCGACCCCGCAGGAGCCCACCAGCGCTTCTCTAGTAGTCACAAAGTCGGCGAATGATAAAGACGCGGCCTCCGAGGGATTTCATTCACACAGCACGCCCGCCTGCGATGGAGATTCCTCGGCCACACCTATCTCGGACGGTGACGTTGCCGGACAGTTCACCCGAGTAATGGGTAAAGGTAAGAGACAGCACAAGTTCAACACAAAATCCTTCTTTATAATAATATGTAGTAGATACAATAGTCTAAACATGGAACTCTGACTTATAATGCAGTCGTCAGATATGAATTAGGCAGAAAAGTCCTCCCGTTTTTCTCCATCGCAGGGTGCATCCATTTTGCCACTTGATTTTGACTGGCGTTGCAACAAATGACTATATAATAGCTGAAGATGTCAAATATTGATTAATTGATTAATCAGATTTTTTAACATGGCTCAATATTCAGCCTTTTAGCTAAAAAAATGACAAAAACTGACAGTGCAGAAAATGCAGGAACATTTTTTTTTATGATTTGGTTGATGTTTTAATTCCTTTTGACAGAAAATCGCCATAAATGTTGATCTTTGTTTTCCTAAGAAAGCCAATGTTAACGTATGTCATATTCTTATTCAATGCAATGCTAATTAGTCTACTTTTGTTGAGGAGTAAAAAAATCTGAAAATATTTCTTGTCAAGCAGCTGAAATTTGAACATTTGGACAATTTTAGGTCTCGAAACAATTATCAAAATGATTTGTCGATTGATTTGGTTATTTGTTGTCGATTAATAAAGTAATCTTCGCATCTCTAATGTTGACTGAAAATTACATTACAGACTTTGGGGCTCAGCTAACGATACTCAGGGTTCACCTGTTTTCCAAGTTTGATCTTGTGACTTTCACAATGCCAGTTGTGATTTATGGTTTGAAATTGACAGCTTGCTTTTAGTCACAAGCTTCGGTTGAAAAAACAAAAAGAAATAACATAAACAAGAAATGTATATCAGAATGTGCAAATAAGTGAGAAGTTTCATGCGGAGAAACACACACTACAGGTTGTGTACCATGAGTTGTTAGCTCTGTGGCTTTGTCTCACCTTATTGAAAGGAAGCAAGAACTTGTCAAATGGCAACTCTATTCGTGCCTTCATATGGTAGTACAGTTCTGATGAGGCTTCTTCCCTGAACACCACAGTTTGACATGTGACACAAATTTCTTTTTCAGCTCAGCTTTTCAATTGAATACTTTGGTGCCCCGTTGTGAAATTCGATTCAGTTCTTCCACTAAGCAAATGAAACAAAGATATTTCTTTTTGCAGCATTCGTTTAATGCAGGACCTCATGCCTTTCCTGTGGATATTGTCGTTGATTTCCCAGGACATAACCTAATGGAAGTACACTATAAAGGGCTTCTTCTAGTTCAATGTATTATCTAAAAAGTTATTAAATATTCTTGTCAGCGTTCTGTGCTCATTTTGCATGAGCAAGCCCACTTTTTTTTTTTTTTTTTTAGTGTGCACACAGTTACTCGTGTCCAGGCCCGATGAGGAGAATATCAGCTGCTACCTCCAGCTCATTGAGAAATGTCTCATACACGAGGTGAGTGTATGTACCTGATGTATTTTCAACAAATGGTGTCCAGAGGCTGAGCTGTATTTATTGACATGACTGCAGATATATTGATCTTAAAAATGTTAGGGGATAAGTATACATTTCATTTGAGCTGCATAGTTACAGTCGTGCTAAGCAAATGTCCTGTTTTCCATTACCTTTGATAGGGCTGTTGCCCCTGCTAAAATGTCCGCCACTCTGGCATGCTTTTTCATCTGCTGTAGTCTACAGTACTATCAGTTTTGTCTGTAGAATTACATTTTACGTCAAATGAAAGTGGGGCTCGATTGTTGAAAATCATTTAAATATTTGAATCGTTCATCACTTTGTACACAAGCAAACCGAACCCCTCAAAATGAGATGATGGAAGTTTGTTGGGTTTTTTTTCGGTTCTCGTAAGGCTTTCACAGAAACCCACAAGAAACGTCTCGTTTCCTGGAAGCAGCAGGTACTCAAACTGCTTCGCCTGGTCCCTCGGAAAGCCATGCTGGACATGCCCGTGTACCGACAGAAAGGGTGAGATCGGCACACCTTCCTATCCTTGCCGGCATTTGATGCAAAGCACTTTGAATGCAGTCAAATTTCAGTTTCCTCTTCCCGCTCCAGCTGGGCCTATGGGTCCAACTCCCTCCCCACAGCGGGCTCTGTGAGCGGAGTCGTGGGCCGGCGGGGCCAGAGGCAGTTCCAGATAACGCCACGTGGACTCCAGGCCGGGCGTATAGGTCTGCTGAGTCCTAGTGGAATAGGTGGCGTCTCTCCTCGCCACACGCTCACCAACCCCGCGCTTGCGGGCCAGGGTCGTCAAGTCAGCACCAAACTCTTCCGCGTTTATGATCAAGCCGGGTGACAGCAGACTAATATGACTCATTGGTGAATTTCTTCTGATTTTTAGAGCTTGTGGTTTGCCAACCCCGGGGGCAGTAACAGCATGCCAAGTCAAAGTCGCAGCTCTGTGCAGCGGACCCACTCGCTTCCTGTCCACACCTCCCCGCAAACCATGCTCATGTTCCAGCAGCAAGGTACTGTATCAACCTGCTCCCATCTGACACCTTCATTCTCGACTATAAGTCTCCAAAATGTCTCTTTGCTTAAAATACTTTACTGCGAGTATCCTTCAATATAGTTGATGTTATTTGTTGTTGTTTTCTTTTTTTTTTACATTTTGTAGATGTTTATCAGGGAAAAAATGCTTACTACTTTCCAACATATTTAGATGCATTGCTCAATCGGCAGTTGGGAAAATAAACAGCCCCGTAAACTATTTGAAAAAAAATACCTGCATTTTAGACGCTCACCTTATAAAGGTGAATCACTTTATTTCTCATGACATTCTGTGTTTGTCCCTCAAAAAAGCGTCTTTGCAACAATGAAAAGAGGCTTTGTCGAGTAGCATCTGTGTTCCTTTGTTGGGATTTGAAAAAGGTAGTCTGCATTTCAATGAATAGGTGGGAAGCAGCCTCAAACGTTTTTACAGGCGATGCTGTATGGCAAAAAAGGTCAGCGTTGACGCTGTTGGAACGCGACAAGGCCATTAGAAGAGAAATCTGCAACGTGGCATCTGGCATACGAGAGCTTACAGAATGGGCCAGATTGTTTGCAGCCACATGCTGCTCGCCTCATCTTGTTATTGTGTCCCCGGCACAGAGGGAGCGCAATGCTCTGTTGCAAAATTACCGCCATTGACTTTTTTTTTTCCCCCCTCTTTCTTTAGTAGGAGATTTTGCTGCTAAAAAGATACTTTACTTAAATCGTTTTTTTTTTTTTTTTAAAGAATCTTACAAATTCTGACAGTTTTTAAACTTTTGAAATGTACATGTATAATTGTGCGTTTTTTGTAAAATTTGTATTATAGCATTTTGATTTATTTTTGTAGTTCAACTTTTTTTGTCATATTGCATTAGACTATTATTTTTATGTTGTTTCTTTTAACCTTGACATTGAAAAACAATCCCAATTCTTGTAAAATTGCTCAAAAAATAACGCCATAATAATAGATCAAGAATTACACTATTTTGCATTATTACAGCAAAATTTTGTCAAATCATAGCTTTTGTTTCATAAAATGGCACATTGGTCTTGTCAAATACTTTTTTTAGAATTACAACTTTTAGTATACACTTTATGATTTTGCCTATCATTATCACTATACAAATGATGAATAGGGCTGCAGGTTTTTGGCCAAAATAATAATCACAATTATTTTGGTCAATACGATTATTAATCACGATTATTCATCATGTTTGGTCAAACATCTCTATTTATTGCCCATTTTTTAACAAGCAGTATATAAACATGGCTTCAAGGCTTGATACTTACAAATAATAATAATAACCAACTAAGGTAAATAAATAAATAATTAAAACAAATGGTACACAGAGCAACACAACTTACTTACTTGCTTGCTGAGTGCAAATCAATGAAAAAATGAAGCCTAGTTAAAACCAAGCACATTATTTACTCTTAAGCAAATTTTAATCACTTAGCCGTCAAAATGTCATTTTCAGTCATTTCAGATTTTTCAAAATGCGTCTAAATTGACAGCTAGCACTGTAAATATTAGGAACCAGGTGAGAAAACACCATTTTACACTAGTAAATAATGTATGTATTAGAGTGAGAAAAGCTGAAGCTTTTGTCATGCTAACATGTGGGAAACATTGCCCCCTGGTGGTAGGATGCTTGATTTGACATGTAGTGTAACCGGCTTTTTAAATGTTAATACCGCTCATTGCAGCCCTTTATTTTATATATATATATATATATAATCTCCCACATAATCCCACAGCAATTTAAAGATGAAATAAGGTTTTTCCCTCTTGTCTCATTATCAGATTGCCAAGTTCCAGGCGCTGACCTGGAGATCAACCCCACGCTGGAGTCACTGTGCCTCAGTATGACAGAGCACGCCTTAGGGGGTTAGTGTCCTTCTCTGCTCTCACGCTAGCCTAACACTCTCTCCTAAAAAGGAAAAAAAAAGTGAGTGGTAAGGACAAAATGTCTTGACACGTTTTCATCCCCCCTACAGACGGAACCGACCGGACATCGACGATATGAAAAGAAGACGAAAAACAAAAACTTCCTCATCACCCAGCACAAAGATAACCTACGCTCGAGCAAACCAGGCAAAGCGGTCACTACATAATGACAAAAAAAAAATGTGTATATGTTCTCTAATATTTTTGTACTTTATTATATACAACTAAGTTTATTATTACAAAAAAAATGGAATACAGATTATTATATTGCAGGACAGGAAGGAAGGTTGACGCTCGTGTCACTTGCAGGACGGTGACATGGCGCCATTGTTAGAAAGCTAGAAAAAGGAACGGGCGCTGTCTTCAAAACAGCCCTTTATGAATTTTCCTTCTTTACCTTATTCCCCACTGAGCTGCACCGCCTGGCGTGCAGATCGGCACTTTGATACAAAACGGCACTAGACTGTAATTGGCTCAAGAAGACACTTTCCAGACTCGGAAAGGCGTCTGAAAATGTTCCCCGCCCCTCCTCTAAATGACGACTCGTCTCCTTACGGTCCTCTCTGGGTAACTGCCAGGACGAGCGCGTGACTTAACAGCGGGCCTCGCCTTTTTATTTGAAGACTCCTCCTCTCCGCTAAAGCCAAAGAGAAGGGTTGTTCGGTCGATGGCTCACTCGGGAAGGATTCCTGGCGACTGAACGGTTGAACTTTAAAATGCTTTGTCTCCGTTAGATTTTTTTTTTTTTTTTTACTCCCCACTGGCGTCAATGATGATGAATTATCGCGTCGTGCCGAGGAGCGAGGGCCGGCCGAGGCTGGGACTTTTGCACAAGAGCTGATTTGAAAGCCGGTTCGCTTGGGGTCACGCCAATTTCTACTCAAGTCCCGACATGCCGCGGTTTATCACTAAAGTCAGAATATAGTCAGAATTACAGGAAATTGTTGTATGAAAACACTTCTAGACCAGTAATATAAAAAAAAAAAAACATTCAGTAATTTAAAGTCAGTACAACAATAATTGAAGTGAAGACAGAATTCTTCCACCGCGTTGTCTTGATATACAAAGACCGTAAACAAACAAACCGATAAAATGCCCCAAATCGTTTCCATTCTTGACAATCGGCCATAAGAATTTTGACCCTTTTAAGACCCCCGAAGTGCACCACGCTATCCTCGCACGTGACGATTTGATGACTCATGCCTTTCCAAGGTGCTCCAAGATGTCCGTATTTTTCCGTTAAGTGTCTGTGTTTCAGTAAACCCTCAACATTATTGCGTGGTATCAGTGTTGAATTGTTTTAAAAAAAATATATATTAATGAATAAATAAACAAAAGAAGCGGTCTTCTAACCCCGGCGTCTGTCTTGGAATGTGGCAGAACGGAGGTGCATGTATGTTTGAATATGGTCTCTATTTTGGCTCACTTTGTTCGTTTGGTTGCTTCGTGAGGCAGGGATAATAATCGTTCCAGTTTTTATTGTGCGGCGGCGCCCGTGCTGAAAAGCGAAGGTGGTCATACAGTGGAACCCCCAAAGTCAACTTCCAAGTTAGTCTAAGTTTACAGTTTCCTGTCGGAAATAATCGAAGGTCCATGAACGTGTTTCAAACTCCAATTTAAACCTTTATACTTAAGAGGAACAGCTGGGGCCAGATTTGCTATTTGGCAGAACAAAGTTCCGATGACTCGATGATCGGACGATTCATTCATTCAAAGTAGTTTTTGGCCGTCTACACTTCCGACAATAAACAATCGGAATTGCAGGCGGAGGATTGGACTTTTACAATACATGATCTGCTTTGCACTGTTTAACGGGTTAAAAAAAAAAAAAGCAAAAATAATCAGACGTCTTAAGATCTAGTATTGGCCAAATTAAGCCTTGCTGACCAATTAATTGGTCAAGACCTAGTTTTAACTGTTAGGCACTTTACAATTTTGCCTTGCCGAATGTAGTATGTTAAACTAAATTAACAGGTCTGCGTTTCAGAGACCAAACCATAAATCACATTCCCATTACATGTCCCTCATTTAATAGTTAGGGGAGATTAAAGAGTAAACAGTGAGTAGTCACTAGCTAATCTTTCAGCTACACATTTTTTTCCATGAAGTAAAATGAATTTCTCTGGAAGGTATTAAATGATCGCATTTCTCTTTTTGTATACTAAGTAGCTAGACCTTTTTTGAATTAACTGATTTGAAATTCAAATTTGACTTTGAAGGTTCCACTGTATACACAAAACATTTTTTAAACTCCCTTGATATAGATAACTTATGCGTACTTTCTATAATCGCATGTTTTTTTTTTTTTTGCCACACTAATTGCAGTACTGTTGTAGATAAAAGGACGACATGGTGAGCGGACATCTTGCAACTAAAGTTGTGTGTATGCGTGTGAGTGTGTGTTTATAACGCCTGTTTACATCTTTCTAAGATAATGCCCATGTCATGTTATGTAAAAAAAAGAAAACAAACAACTTTTTTTTAATTTGTTTCTGCGAATCCTTAACATGTCGGCTTCACGGCGTCGAGTTATATTGCAGTCATGGTTTTCTTCAGAGCAGGCTCTTGGATACATTTGACTTAAGTGAAAAAGAAAAAAAAAAGACAAAAAAAAAAAACGCATCACGCTCGTGCCCGATAAGGACCTCAACAAAGACAGCTGACATTTTTCGGACTTGTGTTACATATGGCTCGGATGTTGCTTTTCATAAGCGAAGCGTCGCGGTCGACTTTGGTATGGCGGATATGCATAATGATGCCGTTGGCAGGGCATGACCACGCATCCGTAAAACACTACACAAAAATACAAGGCCAAGGAGTACTCCATGTTTACATTCCAGTGATGCACTTCCAAGTTGTGTGTTTCTGCACTAGGACAGGAGTGGGGGAACCTTAAAGTTTTGGATATACGGCTTTTCATGATGAACCTAAAATGCAACCTAGTGTGACCTTTAAATGTTTGAATGTTCTTTCAAAATTTTGGAGCAGGTTGAATACTGCATTTTTGCTTCCTGAAATGTCGTCCTGATAGCAGAAAAACGTTTTGTCAGTATTATAGATACCATATTTTTCCACAAACTGACAATGGGCATCGGTGGAGGGAAATGGTTCCCACATCCATGTGCTAGTACATACAGTCACTGAGATCATCCATGTCCCTGCCGAGCTTGATTGAAATCAACACAACCGGGCTGTTGCGTTTTGTCTTAACAATTTATATTTCATTCTAAAGACTTCCCAGACATTTTCTAATGTTTTATGAAATCCTGTGCATTCTGTGCTTGCTTTTTTTTTTTTTTTTTTACTGTTGTAAGTCCTAATTTTGAATGGTCTGAAGTGCAGCGTTCGTCAGATCATTGACAGTCCAAATAAAGAGGTTCAGTTCTTTTTGCAACAGAATCCGTGACGTGTCTTGGTTTGATTGCTCTTTTTAAGAAACAATTAAGTGTGAAGAATGTTTCATTAAGTAGTAATCTTACTCCATTCAAACTGTATAGAAGGATATTACTAGCCGACATAGAATACTTTACGAAGATTACGAAGTGCTCAGAACAACACAAGTGTCAGTCACATTGAAAAATAGTAAATTTATGCGCAAAAAAGACCAAATCGTACGACTGATGGTCAAGTACTGCATTTGTAAAACTATTTAAAGCAGAGAAACCTAACATTTCCACATTATAAGTGCTATTGTGTTTTAGTAGTTTCTGCACTACATTTTTTTAATGCAGTCAAATTAAAACGTAAACCTTTCGAAGGAAACATTAGGATAGAATTCTTTAGCTTTTGACACTATATTACCATTTCGTTTTACACATTTTATTTATAGTTTTTTATTTATATTTAGTCTTACGTGCACTTGATCTGTTTGCACTCGTTTTTTTTATCTTTATGTATTCGCTGAACAAGAGAAAGCTCTTTCAAAGCTCTTTGCTCAATATTGAAGCTCATTTCAGAATTCCTATAAAAATAACGCAACAATCAGACTACCCACAACTCATTTGGATTTGCCCGATCCATCAAGTAAAAAAATGCAGAAAAAACATGTGACTCTGGTCCCTATAAAGCGTCTTGTAATAGAACATTGCGACTAAATCCGAGTAGAAGGTTGTGTTTTGGTTAACTTTATTTTAGAAAAAAAAATACTACTTTACATCCCGTTATGTCTTTATGACTTCGTAAAGTTCAGCTCGACTGCTTCATGGAAAGTACTTCCGGGTTGCGCGGCTTCCGTTTTAGGAAACTGGTTTAAAAAATAACCTAGCCTCCTTTTGGCAGTGTGGCTAGGTTACCCAAGACGAAGCCAAAGTCCTCTCGGTTGCTAAATTTGATACAACCAGCAAAGGTACGTTAACACAAATCGCTTGAATAAGCTACTTTTAATTTCCTTTTCTTCCGTTTTGACGATAAGTGTGCGTCTTGCTAGCTAGTAGCTTCCTGTTAGCTCACGGCTTAGTTTAGATGTGGTTTCTGTTTTGTCGTAAAATTGTTTTGCTTGGCTTCTAACTTTTAACGTAGGATTTGTATGTGTTTTTATAGTAACAGCTATTCCTGGATAATAACAGCAATGTTTAACCCATCAAGTCGGGAATTATTTGTGTCAGACCATTCTGAAGGTGTTATGCTTTTTGGACAGAAATTCGAGACAGCAAAATTGTACAATTAGTTAAATTTATATACCGCTTATCCAGTTTGAAAGCTGTCAAGTCGTCCTGTAGTAAATAAATAACGTATACTACTGATAATTAAGGTTGTAACTGTTTTAGTTATTGATTAAACCCTTGATATTTTTGTTAAAAGTTGGATTTGGAAAACGTGTTTTCGTTTGAGTCAATTCTGAAAGCAACCATTTTCATATTGAATAAAAATGAATCAATATTCATATCCAAATTTCGTTAATGCTTTGATCTGTAACATCAGAAAAAAAGGTCAACATCTTTATCATTGTTTTTCAAAGTAAAATCAAATGTTTTATTTTGATTCAACAGGTTATAACACTGTTTTCATGGAGGACTACGTGAAACTGAGAAAAAATACTCTTGATTGAAGGTATGTAAACCATTGAATATCTAAAATAATTATGGACCAATTTGCATATCGGGTATTTGGCAATTAATTGTCGTATCTACTAAATATATGATGCTCCATGCCAGACTTTCTTTCTTGTCCTAGACCACGATGTCGTTACCAGAGGAGTCGGGGGCTCGGAGAAAAGACCGCGAGAGGGGAGCGCGGCCCAAGGTGCGGCTGAGTCGTTCGGAGGAGAGACGAGGCACTGGCGGTGGGCACAAAACTTCTCACGGCCGATGGAAAGGCTTCGCCGCACACGAGCCGGCTGCCGAACGCCCCGTCAGCGATGGCTTTGAATATGGGGACTTTTTAAAAGAGTTGGAAAGCAGGGACCAAGCCGCAACATGCTCCTCATCTTCCCAGAGAGCTGTTTGCCGATGTCACAGCAAGGAAGCGTCAGAAGAGGGCACTGCCAATTCGACATCGGGAGCGGAGTCGATGGTCAGCGAAGGCAGTAGCGGTCGCACACTCCGGCAAAAAATCCAAGACGCTGTGGGACAGTGTTTCCCCATGAAGATGCACAGCGCGGCTAACACGCCGCCGCTCCCTCAGGCGCTCTCCCTGTCAGGAGGCTGCTCGTCATCGCGTCGTAAAATCCACTTGAGTGAACTGATGCTGGATAGCTGCCCGTTTGCGGCCGGGTCAGAGCTGGCTCAGAAGTGGCATCTCATCAAGCAGCACACGGCTCTGGACCCCGCCGCCGGGCTGGCGGCGTTCCCGACCGACGACGTGGACGATCGGCTGAGGGAGCGCCGACGCATCAGCATCGAGCACGGCGTGGAGCCCCCTGCGGACGCCGAGATCCACACGCTGGAGGTGACGTCGCAGGCCGCCGCCGCCGCGCTCCACAGGCGGCGCGGGCCCAAGCATGCGCACGCCGCGGCCGAAGTGGGCGGAGCCGAGCAGAAGCAGCTTCTTCTCCAGCGGCAGCACCAGCTCCTCCTGCAGAGCTGCTTCGACACCCTCGATGAGGCGGTGGCATCTTCCTCCTCCTCCTCCTCCTGCGACGTTAGCGCCAAGGGCGACCCGGAAGCAACCCCGAGAGCCGCGCCTCCCCACGCCGGCCCGCATGTTCACACTCAGATCGACTACATCCACTGTTTGGTCCCCGACCTGCTGCAGATCACCAACTTGCCTTGCTACTGGGGCGTCATGGACCGCTACGAGGCGGAAGGTCTCCTGGAGGGCAAGCCCGAGGGCACCTTTCTGCTGCGGGACTCGGCCCAGGAGGACTATTTGTTTTCCGTCAGCTTCCGCCGCTACGGCCGTTCGTTGCACGCCCGCGTCGACCAGTGGAACCACAACTTCAGCTTCGACGTGCGCGACCCCAGCGTCTTCCACGCGCCCACCGTCACGGCGCTGGTGGAGCACTACAAAGACCCCAGCTCGTGCATGTTCTTTGAGCCGCTGCTCTCCTTCCCCATGCATCGCGCGCAGCCCTTCAGCCTGCAGCGGTTGTGCCGCGCCGTCGTCAGCAGCCGCACCACCTATGACGGCATCAACGCGCTGCCCGTACCCAACGCCTTGAAGAAGCAGCTCAAAGAATATCACTACAAGCAGAGAGTACACGTTCACAGGCTGGACACGTGGTGGGAATAATCGGTAACAATACGCCAAACCGGACTTATTTATTGGACCGTATATCCTGCTGTGTACATCCTAACCACACTGACGAGACAGTATTTCGAGTCCAGATTTTAGACCTACTGGTTTTTTTCTGTGATAATAAACCTACTGAAATTATATTTGTATTAGAGTAGCTTTGCTTTTGTTAGGAAGCACAAAATTCTCGTGGCATATCACCAAGCAAAAAGGTCACAAAAAGTATATAGTGAGTGGACCTAGCTCAAACTGTTTTCGAGTTACTGCCCTTCAAAGTTTGGATACCGCGCTCATTTTTGGGTAACCAGGAATTGCACATTAAATTTGTGACATTTTCAGGCCCTCATCTTTTGCTCTACAAACCTGGAAAATAGTCATGTATTCTGATCCGGTTTATCAGAATGTGATGGGGTAAAAATCTCACTCCCGTTATAATGTGCCCCTGTGGCCAAGGAGGGGCCCTAAGTTAGCCGTCTGAAATGGTAATTTTGTCCCTTAGCCATATGTGGAGGCCTTCTGTATCCCCACCAAAGGCTCAAGTGCCTCGAAATTCTAAATGCATAGTTGAACTATCAAATACGGCGATTAATCAGTTGAAACTGCTCCAACGAAAAACATCTCCGAAGTGCGGTTTCAGTCACGATATTTAGACTTGCCATGACAAGATTTAAAGTCATCGTGACGAGATTAAATGTCGTCCTCGTCCTCTTTCTGGCCGTGGCGGTATTAACTTGTAGTAACCGTTGGCATGTTGACCTCTGTTGTGATGCCAGGATACTCACGGAAATCGTGTCAGTAGTCGACTACCTCGATTAATGAATGAGAAAGTGCAGTTGTATCTACTGTAGCGTATTAGCGCCATCAATATAACATTAAATCCTGTCATGACATTAAATTCTTGACCTAATTCACATATACGTTTTTTTAATTTTTTTGACAAAGAAGAGTGGTTTTAAGAAGACCCAGTTGTAAATTTCTTAATTGTTTGTATTTTACGTCAGGCACTTAGTTAGGCAGCTATAGGTCCTCGTAATAGTAAAACATTTTCTCTATCCCCAAGAAATGTATTTATTCAAGAATCATCTAGACATTTAATCCCAGGTACTTATGTTTCGTTAATTTTCTTTTTCAAATGTTTGGGTAAAGATATGTCTAAAAATAGAAGCTAGCAAATTATTTAAGTGCTAATTTAATCAATTACTAACCCTAAAAGAATTGTTTCCTTGTAAGAAAAGTAATTAGCTCCTTGATTACTTCGTACTAATCAAGTACTTTAGTACTTTGCATAAATGTTTTTGTGCTTAGTAATTAATTACTACTTCATTACCTGATGTAATTGATTACTTTGGTCCTTAATTTATTTAGTACAAGGTATTTATAGACACTCTTAGTCCAACACTTGAAAAAAATTGAAAAAAAAAACGTGATAAGTACGTGGAATTGAATGTCTGCACTCTTAAAAAAAAAACAAACAAAAAAAAGACGTAAAATTACGTCTCTGGGATTGAATAAGTGTCCAAATTCATAGGCTGCATCCTCCAAAGTCGCAATTTGTCGGCCACGTGACGTAACATCCCGTGGTTGCACGCCTGTGGCCAAATTCTTCGAGTGTCGCCTTAAAATCGGGCCTCGGTTTCCATGGGGACGGGCCTTGAGTGAAGGCCGCTTCCGTTGCTCTTCTTCTACATTTAAAACACCCACACCTGACTCGAATCAGTTTGCTCTCATACGTAATGTAATAAAAAAAAGTGCAGTGAGATTCTTTTTCCAAATCAGTCTTACTTCAAAGGCAGAACCCCGTAATTTGCGCCAGCCAATCGGCTAAGAAATGAATGCGCAAATGAAGCATCATTCATATTGCAACCCGGTGATTGAAAAGTTTAAAGGTTTTCGCTCTGGTTCTCTGCTCACTGGCACAATTTTTTAATGAGCTCCAGTCCACTCCATCTTACTTTCTTTCAATGAGATCCCGCTGTGCTTGCTTGCAATACGGCCTTAAGTGCTCATTTCAATATCCTTGCTGCTGACACTTCTTGAATAATCTTAAAAAAGAAATGCCTGAAATGAAAATGACCTAAAAACACATTGGGGGAAAATTTGAGAACATATACAGTAGCTGCAGTCTGTAGACTCCATTGGCATTTTTTGGAATGACATTAGAATTGCATTGTGAAAGGCAGATATTTTCGACTGGTCAATCGTGTTGAAAATATACAGTTGAAACTAAGTTGTTATTTGTTGTTAATTTTCTAGACTTTCAAGTTAGCTTAGACTCCTCCAATAAAGGCTCGAGACGTCGGGTGACCCCCAAAATGAGGACTTCCTTTAACCCTTGTGGCATTAATGGAAATTATTTTGATTTTTTTATTAAAATGATATAATCAATGGAAAAAAAGCTGACGTTTGAGCAGTTGTAAAATTTCCAAAAACAACAATTTTGACATTTCTATGCGATTGCAGAAAGAAATGAAAGAGAATAATAAAAATCGCGCCAACGGGCAGGACGCAGACGATGAAAAGCAGGGGCCTCGGGTCGGATCCCTGGGGCGCACCTGAGGGGACTGAAGCCAGGACAGATGAAAAGATTTGGACTGAGTGCATCCTTTCAACTAGGATTGGAAGCAGTCTAGGGCAGTATAAGTGAAACCAGTGGAGGAAAATCTGAATCATCTGGCAACTATTTTTTTCAAGATTAACTATTTAATATTATACCTTTTTGCAGGATTTGTGTGTCAATTACGCACTACTCCAGTGAACTGCAACCAGTGCCATTTTTTTTTTTTTTTAAACATCAGCTGTATTGCAATGAGCACAGCAGGGGGCTGTATGGAGCTTGGTTCCGTGTTGGGCTTGATGCAGCTGGCAACCGCGTGGCACTCATCATGCAGGTATTAGAGCCCCTGAGGGAAGAAAGAGGCATTTCTTCCTGGATCAATGGGCCCAGAGGGGACAGCGGCGCTCAAGGCGAGACCCAAGCTGATTGGCTACACATTGTCAGTGTGTTTGAACCTCTCGGTCTTAGTTGTTTTGTTTTTTTTTTTCCTCTCACCGTTGAGGGAAGAGAATCTCCTTTGAGGGTAATCCTCACATCTGAGTACCAAGGAGGCGGAGTTTGGAATATTCACAACACCTGGGGAGAAACATACTTGCCAAGTCGCCCGGCGGGTCTGACGGCGAGTTGAACAAATGCTGCAGACGGATTCAAGCTGGCGCTGGCCCAATTTGACTTGGTTTGTGGGGTTTTTGCGGAAGACATTTCTAAACCGGGTTTAGACGCGTGGGCTGCAGGCCAGAGGCACACCAAATCCACCAGGTGGTGCTATTTCACACTAAAAAAAATGAACTCGATTTCTCGCCTCCGCATATTCGGCATTTTGACGAACATGGGCATCTGCCTTTAAAAAAAATCTGACTGAGAAGACATCAATGTGAAATGGTGTTAAGAAACTATTTTTAAAATAATCGTTTAACTTAAAAAGACATTCTCTCGAAACTGCCTTTTGCTTTTGTTTGGAATTTATGAAAACAAAGACTGGTGAATATTGAACATTTTGGTTATTTTGAACTTGATTTACCGGATTAAACTACATGGAGCTACTTCTATGACATGTTGATGACCCGGGGAGCTCCTTGAACCACTTGGTGTAATTTTACAACAAGGATGTATGTTGTCTAAAATGTATTAAAAAAAACAATTAAACAAACATAAACAAAACGCATGAAATCTGAAAAGACATGTCAATAAACATACGCCGATAGAAATTTCAACAAAGTTGCTGAAAGTGAAATTATTATATATACTGTAGCAGTTTTTTCGATATCAGATTGAATTTCCTGTGTGATTTACATTTATTTTTACCATTGTAGTTGGAGCAGATTAATAACCGAGAACTAATACTAAGCACTTCAGGGTATTGTTTTGCCATACAAATTCCATTGAAGTCGCGTGTGATCTCAGTTTCCGTAGCGTATGTAGGCCATTAATTCAAGTGAGGGTGTATGAATGTGATTCCCAGTTCCTTGCATAGATTCTTACATCTCGACATGTTTTCCTCTGATGTGCCCACCCAGCAGGCCAACATTTCTGTGACAGAGGAAACATTGCAGATAAAAGGGTCCCCTCCCCTATTTCTTAGTTTTTTTTATTTTTTTCTTTTGGGACGGGAAATGAGGCTAGCTGAATTTCCCCCTCTTGAAAATTAATAGGAACATACCTGCCTATTTTCGTCAACCTCTCATACAGAGCACTTCTTGTCAAAAGCAGGTTAAGTCTTTTCCGGGATTATAAAAGTTTAATTTTCTGAAAGTCGCTACAGTTTCCTCTCGGAGAAACATAGTTACACTTGATGGGAATGTTTGCCTAAAACCGTCATTCTCAAACAGTGGGGTGGACCCCCCCCCCCCCCCCCCCCCCCCCCCCCCGGGTTGGAAGGGGGGGCAAGTTAAAACCTTGTTTTTGTCAAGTGTAATTGCAATAAGCTAAGAATTTTCATCTTTTTTCGTTCATTTCAGTGCACTTGGCTATTTTTTCACCTTTAGACTAAGCTTTAACCCACATAAACGCTGTAAAAATAATTGGCAGTTGTTGAAGGTTGATTTGTATTGCTTATTTTGTTTTTTAATGTTAAAAAGGATACAGTTTTAGGTGTACAGTACTTTTATCATTTTTATTGATAATAATCCTATTTATAGTCAGCGCATCGTGTGTGGGTGCGTGAAAAGTTTTCTCCTTCCTGTGGTGGGGGGGGGGGGGGCAACATATAATTGAGAAGCACTGGCCTAAAACAATGCTTTTCACCAAGATTTCTCATTAATGTGTGAGGCACGTCATTAACATGTTGCTGATGGAATAATGGGTCGTCCATGCAAATATTTCACGTTTCGTGACGGGATTTTAGCATAAATAACACAAGTCCCACAGTCAAGCCCATAAAGTCATTATCCGCTGCTTAATGGAAGCATTCGGGATGTGCCATCCACAAATAGTGACGGCTTCCCGTACGAGGCTTTGGAAATGATCCTATCGCTCCACGCTCTAATGTATCATAATATGTTTGCCGTAATGGGGGCGACAGATATAATTATAGATAAGAGTTGTTTGTTTTCAGAACAATGGCGCTTTGTTATCAACTTTCACCTCTGCTAAACAGGGCCACGTTCGTCATTAATTGAAAAAAAAAAAAAGGGTGAGAAAATGTTTGTGATCTGCCAATTTAAACCTCGTGCAGTAGTTTTACAATTTTTCGCTCATTTTCTTACACATCGTTCTCAAATCTCAAAAGAATGGAACTATTTTGTACATTTAGTGTAATTTCATTTTGACATTTATGAAAGCAAATCGTAAGATTCGAGAGTTTGATCATTATATGTACAGTAACAGCAGACTTACATTCCACACAATAGACATAATAATGAAGTAGGCAATTAAAAAAACAAAACACCGGTCACGGGTGTTCAATCAATTAGCTTGTCAGTAGCAGTTTAACGTTAATTTTTCACAGCTAGCGTCATCTGTTCCCATTAAAACGGAGAACAGCGGTGCTAGCTAAAACAAATGTCAGCTAACTCCTCCTTCGCAACGTAAACAATGAGCTAAAATTTAGTTTGGCAACAATAAGGAGTGGTAATGATGAGTATGTATATTGGTAAAGTGCTGTGAGGTAGAAAGTAAAAAAAAAAAAATCAGAAGACAGGTATTTATGATATATTTAAGATCCTAGCAGTTTAATGAAGATGGAAGGCAACATATTCCTCTTTGAAAAATGTGCGGCGAAAAGTGGGATTGGGTGGAACAAACCATTTTTGACACGGGGAAGGTGCTGTATTTTGATGGTAAAAAAATACGTTTCATGCATTATTACACTTAGTTCTCTAGGTTGTTTAAAAATGGACACGGACAAAACTCCCCAAAAAACTCTTTAAAGGGTGCTCGTTTTAAATTTATGGGTGCTTGAGCACCCCCAAAATGGGCTAGAAACACCCATGCTTTCCCTTTCAACAGTATTTGTCAAAAAAAAAAAATCATCACCTTATCCTTAATATGTAGCAGTTGTTTCCCATTTTAAATGTTGCGAATTCCTATCTGTGCACTTGTAATGTATCATAATATGTTTGTCGTAACGAGAGCCACAGATATAATTATAGATAAGCGCTATTTGTTTTGAGAAGCGTGTTCATTTACGATCGACGGTCTCCTCGACTGTTCGAAAAGCCCAGCTGCGTCATTGATGAGAGACAAAACAATACAGGGAGAAAATGTGTAAATGATCAATGAAATTGCTCGGCGCTGTCTCTCTGTGCCCAATTACTGGCTTGAAATTGTTGCATTCACTGACCACAAATAACATGTGACAGCTCACACTCATGAACTCACGCTGACGGTTTGCAGCATTTCCAACTCCACAAAGTTTAAATACGATTTTAGGAGAAATCATGCAGTGAGTGTTCTTCATTATAGAAATAGCAGAAAAATCAGCATTTATATGATTTGACATTTTATAAATACCAGAAATGAAAAAAACTGCTGTGCTGTTCGCACAAAATCTGATTGGTTGTAATTGAATAATTTGCCAAGCAAGAATTTGCGCGATTCATATGATGAGTTGGTCCAGTGTCCCTGTAAATAGCGCTGTTCAACCGTCCAATAAATACACTGTTTAAGTAGATCGTATCGATTTTTCTGATTTGCTATCGTTTTTTAAAAACTCCCTGATTGGTGATCAGAACCAATGGTGTTAAGCTAAAATATATCTGAAAACAGGCATAGTGGGATAATCTAATCATTCCCTTCAAATTATATAAAAATAGAAACAATAGGTTAAAAAATGTTTTTTTTTTTTTAATTATAAATATAAAATATATAACTACATACAATCCTGGAAAAAAGAAACAGCCATTGAGTGAGAATGCTAACAGCCATATAAATATATAAAAAAAACAAAAAACAAATAACAAACAAAAAATACACACACTCTAAAACAGTTGGGAAAAAAATTGCCCAATTGTGAGTCATTTAAGGACCACCTCAATATTTGGGTGAATCCGACCCAATTTTCAGTTTTTTTTCTGTACAAAAAGACCCCCCAAAATGGGCTGTTTTGATCGAGGACATCTAGAAAAAAATGCCAAGTTTTTTTTCTCCTTAGCATAAAACAACTCAATAATTTGGGTCCGATTATTAATAATATTGCATCAGTCCTTTTTTGACCCATAACTGGGTTATTTTTGACCCCAACTGTTATTAGAGTACACATGCTTTTTTTTAAGTTGAAAAAAAGAAGATACAAAATATTATTTAATTCTGTTTCTTTCCATTTTTGTAGTTGTCCGAATTAAAAAAAAGGTATTATTAAATCCAAAAAGGTACAATAGTTTTAAAATACATATAAATGTTCTCTTAGTCTATCATGACAGACACAAACAAATAAAAAGAGAGCAATAATTTGCTATAGCGCAACAGGTGTTTTGCGTAGGGTCTAAACTCACTGGCCAATCGGAAAAGGAGTTGGGCGGGACTAAGAAAATCCCAGGTGTCAATCAGGCAAGTTGGCCTCTCTCAATCCTGAACGATGTCGCGCAACTGAGAAACATGCGGATATTTCTATGGATACACACTTTAATTTTAAAAAGAAAACGAAAAAATTCAACGCCTGATAGTTTTAAAAGAAAAGTGTCTGTTTTAATGGACTCGCCTCACAGAAGGGACGCATCTTGAACCGAACTTCCGGCACTACGTCATTGCTGTACTCGCAGGTGAGTCAGTTTTGCTAAAGAACATTCATGCATAGATTTCGTCCTTGCATGTTGTCCTCAAGTAGCGCTAATGAAAAAATCGTGGCCTCTCTCGTCGTTTAAGTTCCCCGTCCCCCTGAAATAAAGCTTCACTGTCTAAAAGTCTGCATCGAAGCTGCCAATTGCTTTGCCCCCATTGACCTGTTGATAACAACTCGGTGAAGCGCTTTAATCAACGAGCGCTTGATGCGCTTTAAGTGGAAAGTTAGATCGCTCGAAGCAGCCGCTAACATTTCTGTCGTTTCATGTTTGTTTCTTTTAAATGTGGACTTTTGGAGCTCGGTAAACATGGAGCCTGCTGCAGGCAAGCAATAAGTGTCGCGTTTTTCTATGGGCGATTTGCTGAGAGAAATTGGAATTATTGCAATAATTGTGACATTTCTGGTGGCGTTGATGCTTACAAACGTAATAAAGTATGTTTTGAGCCATTCGAGAAAATGAATTTTTGTCACTTTCCCACGAATGATACTCGATTAAAGAAATATTGTTCTATATGTTAGATGATAATATATATGTATATATATTGATTTTTTTAATAGCGTTGGTAGGGAGGAGGGCCCTTAACTGTGCAAGTGGAATTTAAAAAAATAATAGGGTGAAACATATACATACAGTATGTAGTATATATAATATACATACAGTATATATACACACATACACATACAGTGCCCCCGGTTTACGAGATTAATCGGTTCCGCCGTTGAGATCATAACGTGGATTTGCCGTATGGACACGCACGCACACTGACCGCCATGTTTGAGAAGGTTATATTTTTGATAATTGAGAGTTTTTTTTTTTTTTTTAATGTCGCATTGGCGTGTAGAGGGGACAAAAATAACGTTGCTGCCCAAGTCGTAAGGTGACAAAAACGTAAGGCAGGGACGTCGTAAACCAGGGGTCCACTGTGTGTATATACTGTGTGTATGTATGTATGTATGTATGTATATATATATGTATGTATGTATGTATGTATATATATATATATATATATATATATATATATATATATACATATACATACATACATACATATCCTTCCCTTTAATGTGGTGTCCATTTCACTGCCCGGCTGTTTATTTAAAGTATTTTTCTGCTTACTCTCTAATGAAGGTTTGAGCTTTGAGAGTGATTACATTTATAGAAATATAAGAACATGTTTATATCTGATAAAAGTTTAGTGTGTGATGAGAAGTCTACAGCCATAAAATATCAATAATAAACAAAAAAAAAGTAGTAAACAAAAAATGCAGAGTACTAAACCTGAAAGGATGGAGACATACAATATAATAAACTAAAACAAATATAATAAAACATAAATAAATACATAAAAAATAAACATGTAGTATAATAAATAATAATTTGCGGCGACATCTATGGAGCAGGTGCTAGGATTTTTCCACTTCTTTATTATGGCCCCTTTATTGGGAAATTGCGCAAGTCTTGTGTTTTTTTTTTTTTTCCTCCTTGCCTTATACTTTTTCCATTGAAGATTCGGATCTGTCACTTTCTTCATTTTCACAACAACTCCCTTTGACACACCTTTACCAAAAGTATTCCTTCAGTCTGAAAAAACAACTTTTTTTGGAGCTCGTGCATTATGGGGAGATGTCTCCTGCTAATGCTAATCCTATAAAGCTAATTTCAGCCAAGTGAGAACACCGCATGGCAGATTTGTTGTTACCAGAAATGCTTCGAAAATGTCCTTTTAAGAGCATCTCAGGGTGTGTGCAGACTGGTAGGTGGATGACACTTCACTTCACGTATTCTTGTTCAAGGCCGGGCTGAGATTTATGCTGAAGTAGCCACATGGGACCCGACTGTAAGTGGCTGCTGAAATTGTATGTGTGTATACAGTACCCGTGTGTGATAAGGTGTTCCGCTTGTTGCAAATCAGTCTCTATTCCAATAAATCTTGGCCTCAAGAGTTCTCCGAAGGAAAGGCGACTTGTAAGAATTACCAAGCTACAACATGGCGATGAATACAAGTGGACCGTAAAGAAGCTACGCTGGAGTTTTGCAACAAGATGTAATGCAGGCATATAATGAAGACGGATGAATGTAAAAAGATTGGTATTTATTGGAATTGGGCCTTTGCTTGGAATGGAATTGGCCAGTGATTATCTGGTGAGCGGCCAAAGTGGCAAATGCTCAAGTTGTTAATTCTTGCGTTTGATGCCATCCGGAACCACTGACTTCCAAATGACTGCTTGGACAAAACAGTTCCATTTTGTCTGACTATGACGACTAAAAATGGATATTTTAGTAATTTGCTTTCTTATCATTTTATTTTTTAATTTTTTTTTTACCATGATTTATGAGGGCAGACGAGTGATATGAGCACTGCTTGAAGAGTGACTCATTTCAAGACAAGCAATGGTTCAGTTGCCACAATTATAAAACTATTCTCGTATATGTGTGTGTGTGTGTGTGTGTGTTTTAACTACTAAAATGTGACCCGCTCTGAGAAAATGGTCCAAAGTTTCACGTAAATGATAAATGTAGAACACATGGACAAAAATAAAAGTACAACCCTTTGTCCAATCCTTTGATATTTAAATCAGAGACACGTCACAAAGGGAAAACTTAGGGAGCTGAAATTTCATCCAGATGGTGACATGTTAAAGTGAACATGACATGACCACTTAGTTATCACACTACCAGCTGAGCACCATCTCTTGGCTAAAATACTGTAGAATAATGTGGAAGAAAATGACCTAAAAAATGGTCACACGTTCTTTTTTTTGTTTATTCCTGCGGCTAGGAGCCTGAGGGCCAGGACTGCGACTGACAAACAGCTGGCTGACAGCTTCTACCCACAGGCCATAGCGATTCTGAACGAATCCCTCACGTACTAATCCGCCTCATTACCAGTCACTTTACCGCATGCACACATGCACCTCACAAATCCTGCACAGTGCAGGAAAACTGATAACTACATAATATTTTGCACTGTAATCCTCATTTGTATACATTTTCTTCCACCCCATCTACTTCGTAATATTTTCAGAACATGAGTCCTTCATGATCACTGCCCTTATTGCCCCACTACTGTTTTATTGCCTACTTTATTATTTGTTTTATTGTGTGGAATGTAGTCTGTTCGGGGAAGTGAACAGAATACGGATTTCGGTGTGTAGTTTTACTATGCGTATGACAGTAAAACTCTTAAATCTCTTGACTCTTTGGATTGTTAAATGCAGGTGCTTTTTCAGAGCCTTATCCATAAAACATACCTTGCGAACACAAGGCTCTAGAACCGGACCGTTTCGGTAAAACCGGGACATCTGGTCACCTGAACTAAGTGTGGTTATTTAGCACCCAAGTATCAATTGTTGGGCGCTACTAAGCCGTGTCAAAAGTTATTTTCATTTAATGGTGGAATATACTGAAGAATGGCTGGCAGGTTGTGATTTCCCCTGGTCCTTATTCCGTCTCACCTCAAAACTGGGACTCGCAGATGACCCGGTACATCTGGACATCCTACACAAAAACGTTTTACTTCAATAAATAACCATGAACATAAACCATTAAAGTTGGTTTCACTCTGGTTTTGTTACAAGCTAGTTTTGTATGTAAACAAGGGACTGTAATCTCATTCGGTCCTCCAGTCCCATTTAGTCATCTCTCCTCAACTCCTTCCTCTCCTTTCGCCGAATGCACTCGTTGACCTTGTTTTTGTATCAAACCCCTGACATTTTCCTGTTTACGCAAAAAAAAACAAGTGCCCCGTGGCTGTACTAGTGCTAACATCCTCAAATGACACGATGCACCCCTCAAAAGTTTGGAAAATTCGTTTTTTTTTCCCCTTCCCCTTTAAATAGCTGTGTAATAGCTACCCATTCAAAAAAAAAAGAATCCGCATTGATTAAAGACATTGTATCTTGGAAAGTACAAATAGCGAAGCTGTTTGTGTTCATTTAGCTGTATTGTTACATTAAGAAACAGCACGCCTCATTTCTTGTCATCGCCGGGCTGAATGTGAGGTTATACAGACTTAAATGCTAATGTAAGCGATTCGTTGAATACTCCCGTGATTGACAGCGGGAAGGCAGACAGCATTTATTATTTCAACATCTCTATCTGTAATTGTGTGTTGGTGTGTATGTGTGTAAGCCGTATACAAAAGGGTGACAAAACACAGCTTGAGGCGCGGACGTTAAGCCGGAGAAGAGACTACCCGCGGCGCCGCGCCTGCACTTACTGCTCCCAATTAAAACCCAAACAATTTATCGGGAAACGACGGCGCGCCGAAACGAATACGGTCCCGTCCGAAAACAGCCCCGCGAGCTTGTAAAGCGATGACAATCGGACCAACTTAGCAACCGATTACATCTATTGGACGGCTTTACAAAGCGTGACGCAAACTTGGCCTGATGAGATTACGTTTTAATTTTGCAAACTTTGAATTGTTTTTTTTGGGATGTCTCTTTTGATTGCCGTTTTGTATCCCTTGGGCCAAAACATTTTCGGGCTAATATATTTGATTAATTTTTCTCAATCTCGTTATTTGTTTGCGGATTTCAGATAGTGACCTATATACTGTATTTGACTTTTTTTTTTTTTTTTTAATGACAGGAGTTATGAAGCACATGTTGGTGTACCACCTCAAATAATCCTCTTTGTCCTTGGTTTACAATGGTAAGGACCTGAATTGTGGTTATCTATCAAATTGAGCGTAAAAATTTTGTCTTGCGACAGGACAAGGCACTCTTGTCCCACTGTTTTTTGATCAAATACTTTTTATATCCTTCTGAGACCCTATATATTAATTTGTATCCACTGTAGGGGACCCAATTGAGTTTCTATCTCACTTACATTGATAATATTTTGACTTTGGTTATATTGGAACTATAGCAATGCTTAAACTATTTCACTTTGTAGACTTTTGCTTGTCGTCATCTTAAAAAAAAAAAAAAAAAAAGAGTACCGTATTTTCCACACTATAAGGCGCACAGGATTAAAAGGCGCACCCTCAATTAATGACATATTTTAAAACTTTTCCCATATATAAGGCGCACCCTCAATTGATACATATTACATATTACATTGTGTACATATTGCAATATATTTTAAAACTTTTTCAATCACAGTATAGTAATACTCAAAGTAATAACAACTCAAATAACTCTAAACTCTCAAAAGCATAATAACTCAATGTCAATATGAGCAACCTTGTTCAACTGTAAACACACAAAAAAACAGGTAAAACTTACTTTATCACTTCATTCCCCATCTATGAATGCCGATCTCAATATTGATCCATATATAAGGCGCACCTGATTATAAGGCGCATCAGCTTTTTTTTTTTTTTAAAAATAAGGCTTTTGGGTGCGCCTTATAGTCCGGAAAATACGGTAAATAAAATCAAAGCCCGAGAGTCTAAGTATCAATATTTTGATGGTTACAAATGGAATCCATTTTCAGCAGTAATTGAAGTCTGCTTTGCATAAGGGGGCAAGTGGGGCAGCGACCCATCATATTAACCTGCTGTAACTACGTATGTATTAGCAATTATTAGCGCCGACAGGAGTAGAGTGAAAGCATATTGCCTGGCGCATGACACAGATTGCGATAAAATGTGTTAAGGGTTGTACTCCACGGCGCTAGGTTTAATAATCGAATTTCATTTGAGTTCCCCGTTTCTTTTAATCGTACAAAGGACGGTTTCAACTTGAAAGCTTCCGCCAAGGCGATTTCTCCGTCCTTCCATGATTGCTCGCAAGATATTTGACAGTAAAGATTTGGTTTCCAGTCACTAGGCAGCTCCTCTCATGCTCGGTCCCCGTAATTAGAGAGAGGAGGAGGGTGAGGAGGATGAGGGATGGGTTTTGTTTAACCTTCACATCTCCTTGCTGTTGAAGAAGTGGTTCTCCTGCACAACTTGCGCTGCGTTATGCTAGTTCCCTCGAGGTTCATTTGCGCTCTTTTCTGGGGATTTGTTATTATTTTTTTTTATGCTACAATGGTATCTTCTCAATCGCAATGTCGGATTTGTCTACTCCCAAGACTCATCCCCCTCGTGCTTATCAAGAGAACTTGTGCTTAATGAGCTGTAAGGCGTTATCTCCATATTAATGCCAAAGCTAATTTTGTATGCCAGCTGGGGGACGCTTGGCTCCTTGCCCCTCTACGTGCACGCCGGGGGAATCCCAAATTCCCGTCGTAAAAAGCTCGGCGGAGGTATGAATCGTCTTGTTGTCTCGATCCCGACCAGTGCCCGCGTCGCTACGGTTTGGCCGGTGGTGATCTGATTTACCCAAGCGGTGTGGACTCGGAGTCAATTTTGCAAGTTTGTCATTCGCCAGTGGCCGCTCCATTCGTCAGTTCCCTTCAGTCAGTCATTATTTCAGGCCAAGGCGACTTTAACGTCCGACATCGGTATTTTTGACCCGAAATGCTATATTTGCACTTAAAATGTATACAAGCATACGTGTCCGTCTTCGTTTAAATTTAAATCAACTAGTTTGTTTAAATAATAAACAGATCCCTACTTGAGTCAATTTGACTTGATTCTTTTGGGTTGTTTTTCATCAAAATGACCCTTTTTTAAAATCTAGAATGCCTCATTTTTGGGGGGGCTCTTTGATTATGGGTGAAAAAAAAAATACTGTAAAGTATCCTCAAATTCATACCATGCCAGTCAGACCTTTTGGACTCCTTGGGTTATTTTTGACCCGAGTGAATAATCTTTTCACCAAACTTTATTGAAGAAAATCAACTAAAAACTGAGTATAAATGTAACGGCAATGAAAAAAAGTAATTCCTAGAAACACGACATAATAGGGCATGTTTTTATCGGCTGTCTGGATACTCGCCAAGGATGAAAAGAGCCCGATTCATCCACGGACACTGTAACGAGATGCCATCCAATGAGCGCCAAACTCCCCAGTGACTAAATGGCAGCACTCATAAAGGTCACATGACGGACAGTGTGGTCATTAACATGCCTTGTGTGTGCGTGTGTCATCAAATTACCCCTTCGACCAAGCTCTAATGTAGGCTGATTAAATCCAAAAAGTGTCCGCATTCGTTGAATTCGCTACTGATTGGTGGTGATGCCTCCATTTTAAAGGACAATT
The DNA here is from genome assembly GCF_059441005.1 of Hippichthys cyanospilos. Lineage (NCBI taxonomy): Eukaryota > Metazoa > Chordata > Actinopteri > Syngnathiformes > Syngnathidae > Hippichthys > Hippichthys cyanospilos. The sequence goes on from NC_142379.1 coordinate 3,556,656, forward strand.
ACCGTATTATGCATCATTTATGCATCGCAGTTCAAAACGGTTGCCTGGCGATGTAAAAAAAACATTCAACCATCCGAAAGATCAACAATTATTGCACATAGAAACGCAGCCTATTTTTCTTCTTGCTGAAATTAGCATGCGATGCAAAAATAAATCATGAACTTGACAGGTAACGAGCGGTGGCACTTGACAAGTTGGGTCCAACCATTCTAGTTCTGATCATAAAATTAGTTTTGTGAACTCATATTTTCCTGAAACAATTGATTAAATAATTATTGTTCAATGATTTTACATGTTTGTTTTATTTATAATCTTGAGTACCCTCTAAAGTTCCTTCATGTACCCCCAGGGATACTAGTACCCCCGCTATAGAGGGTCAGACACAAAATACCAGAATTTTACCCCCAAATTAAAGGTGCATCCCACAGACAGGTGCGTCCTATCTTTGAAGAATTACAGTCTATTTTTTTTCAATTTTAGAACAAAACGGCTGCCATTCAAAGTTAATTCACACATTGATTTTACTGGTGCGGTGGAATTCTAGTTTTGATGGCGGGCAAAGAATCGAATGCGCCGTCTCCCACCCGCCCTAAAGGCGCCGCGGCATCTCTAATAAAATCTTCTTTGCGCTAGCACGCGCACGCCGCCGAGATGTGACAGTGTCACTTTGATTGGTCTGATAGCGTCTGGCGTGCGCATTATGTCCGCATTGCTCGTCGGTATCGCTCCGGAGAAAATATGATTTGGACCGTGGCGCTCCTCAGAAATGAAGAGACGTCCACCGGAGTCGCTCGCCGCATGCCAATCGGCCCGCGTGCTATAGCGTTTTATTTTTGGCCTAATAATCGCATTATAGTGAAACACGGAACCCGCGGTGCAATTATCCAGGTGAACTTGATTGATAAACAAACTAATAGGCTGGCATTTTTCTGCTTCTAATCTGTGTGCAAGAAGAGAATGAATTTCAAAGGTCACCCCCTGGCGCCGGCATAATGAATATGTCACTTCGCCGCGTGTTTGTCGAGGCTGCGGCCAGAATATACAAGTGTCACGACAAATATTCATCTCGAATACTCTAGCATGAAATTATATTCTCACCCCATTAGTTTTGCTGGGGTATTTTTCTTTTCCCTTTTTTTTTTTTTTCGTCCTAGGAGGCGATGTTGCTAAATACAAATTGTACGACTAGAAGGAAGAGCGGCCTGTTTTTCCGCCTGCCTTCCAGAGCGGGATTTAATAATAACGCCACGCGGCATTAATTCATAATCAGTGGTACGACACCAGAAAGCCATTTTTTGCCGGTATAAATAATTGTGCTTGCCCATGCGCCCAAGGTGAGGACACAGTAAATCAGAGGCAGGCGATGGCAAAATGCCAAATGGAATTCTTCAACACACGTTGATCCGAGCCCGTCGGAATGCTCCAAGCCATTCAACGTGTGCCAATTTTTGTTTTTTTTTTCAACGCCACGCGTGCTAGATTGGATATTGACGCGGTGTGAAGACGGGATCGACTGTGATTCGGTCATTTAAAGGCTGACGACTTTTTTGCATTCGAAAGAACCTCCGTGATCAGATTTGATGTCGGAAGTACCTGACGGTGTTGAGTGGAATTTCATACATTGGGTTTTTATTGCAGCCTAATGCAGTTTCGCTCAGATCGATGCGGAGAGATTTGTCTCGGAATTATTCACATAAATTTATCCACGTTGTTTTCCATGATGATTTATTTGGGGTTTTAAATTCCTCTAAAACAGTGCTACTCAATTATTATTATTATTATTTTTTTTTTTTTTTGCAAAGCCCACCGAGGAACGAGAAAACATTTCACACCCCCCACTTGCTGCAGTGACTATAAATACAATCATTACCATATTTTCCACCTATAAGCCTTCAATTTTCACCTCATGCAGCACATAAACAGCAAGTTTTCATTTTTGAGGGATGAAAACATAAAACAACATCGCCATGTAAATTCTTAAAATTGTTACCTCTGCATTTGTAAGAAATGTATAATTTACTATCTTTATTTTTTTTTAAACACCAGTTTTGACATTTTTACATGCTATATATGCCCCAATTTTGAAGCAATTTATGCAGGGACAAGGCACTTTATTTTTTGTGTTTAAAAAAGCGCAATTTTATGAAATAAATCTAGAAACTGAAAATGCAGGAATAAAATTGAATTAAATAAACACTTGATTGGTTTTGGTGTAATTTCATCAAAAAGGCTTTTCCCCTTTCTACAGATAGTACCTTCCACAAATCATCTTCATTCTTAATTATTGATTGAAAAGTTTGACTGATTTAGGTGATTTTGTTGACGATCCCTTTCGCGCAGCTCCATCTAGTGGATGCATAATGGAACTCCAGCTATTACTTTAGCTTCTATTTTATGCAACTTATGCGGTGCCTCTATATAAGAAAACATTTTTAAAATAGGCTATTTATTGAAGGTGCGCCTTATAGCGTGGACAATATGGTATCAGTTTTTTTTTAAAGTATACTTAACATTGTATACTGTACGTTTTCCTATGAATTTGCAACTAATTTGAAAAGAAAAAATGACTTTCCTGTCATGGATTTAACATTGAACTACATTTTCGCATAGCTACAGAAATCCAGTTAAAATCTCACATACTCCTATTTGAAATCCACTGTCATAGAAGATTAGTTCAGTCTCATATTTTCTTTTCATTACCCAATTTTCAAACTAAAAATGGGAGTTGACCTAGTCCCAATCAGGGCACACACAGCTTGAAACACATTTAATATAATTATTTAATTATTTTGGGAAACAGTAAAAAAAAGAAAAAAGGAACAAAAAACCCCATATATATATATATATATATATATATATATATATATATATATATATATAATTTGACAATTCCCTTGTTGATACACATAATTATTGCAACTGATGAACGTGAAAATTGTCCCTCAATATACTGTAAAATGTATATTGCACCATATGTTTTTTTCCGTCATCGCAAACGACCTTGACATTTTCCCGAAATACAACACTCTGACAGAGGAGAAGCGGGCAAGTTTTGGTCCACAGTTGTCCGCGGGGGGCATCCTGGGAGAAGCACGGCTTTCAACATGAAATGGATATGAGGCCATTCATCCTTGTCTGGGCATTCTTTTTGCGAGGAGCTATGAAATTTGTGGCAATCTGAGGGCCTCTCTGCGGACAACTGTCAATTGGGTTCCATGCTGACCATGGACAACAAATGGCAGCACGGGGGAAATCCGTGCTCTCCATGATGCTCTTGCTTTTTCTGGCATCATTCCTCATGCGGCCATTTCTTCCACACTTGCAGGATACCTTGACTTTCCATTGGTGGGTTGGACAATTGGATTTGTTTTTCTTCGGATGGGATCGTAATGAGAATTTCCCGTATGGTGGGCGATTCAAACCTATATTAATTCGCTAATTAGCGTTCCTCTGCAGAGTTTGCATGTTCTCCCCGAGCCCACGTCGTTGTGTCCGGGCACTCCGGCTTCTTCTCACCCTCGAAAAACATACATGGCAGATGTCCTTAGGTGTGATTGGGAGTCTCTTGGGACTATCTATCTCGCTATCTCTCTATCTCGCTATCTCTCTATCTATCTCTATCTATCTATCTCTATCTCTATCTATCTATATCTGTCTGTCTGTATCTATCTCTCTATCTCTCTATCTCTCTATCTCTATCTCTTTATCTCTCTCTCTCTATCTCTCTCTATCTCTATCTATCTCTATCTGTCTATCTGTCTATCTCTCTATCTCTATCTCTATCTCTCTCTCTATCTCTTTATCTCTCTCTATCTATCTATCTATCTATCTATCTATCTATCTATCTATCTATCTATCTATCTATCTATCTATCTATCTATCTATCTATCTATCTATCTGTCTGTCTGTCTGTCTGTCTGTCTGTCTGTCTGTCTGTCTGTCTGTCTGTCTGTCTGTCTGTCTGTCTATATCTATCTGTCTGTCTGTCTGTCTGTCTGTCTATCGAGTATTAACAGGCTGTTCTATCTATCCATCTATCCATCCATCCATCCATCCATCCAATAACAGCAACCAATCAATTGATTACTTTGCCTGTTTGTAACATCCAGCGCAGTCAAACAAAATCCATCTCAGACCTGTAAAGTTTCCACCGCATAAATGAGGCGCTTGCAAATAGGCCGGAAATAAGAATGCATGATTCATTGAAGTGACTATTAATTTTCCATAAGGTTCAAGAAGGCGGGCGGTTTCCTCTCATGCTACGAGATTTATTTTTATAACTCATTTTTTTTCATGTTTTTACTTTGATCAGCTTGTCTGTCAGCAGGGAGCAAATTCATAATTTCATGCGAGCAATCCCTGAAATCGAGTGGGTAGCAATTAGTATTATCTTTTATTCTCCTCATTCATTCACATAAATGTTTAAATACCTGACACTAATGCTGACATTTTTACATTAGCTTGTTTTTTATTTATTTAATCCATTCTTCAGTGTGATACCAATATGAATCACTTGGAGCCTAAGGGCTCATTGTCGCACCAATAAACACCCCGTTGGGAACTCTGACAATGAGCCCGCTCTCTACAGACTTTTGCAATAGTATAAGAATATTACAAATAAACAAGCGGACTTTGTCACACGCTCTATTATAAAATGCTAGCAGTTTCAATTTTTTACTGTCATTTTAAGAGATGGTCCCCTCAGTCTCGCCTCGGTACTCCCTACCAATATAAGAAATTTGATAGTTTTAATTATCACCGTCATCAACGAAAATGTGGCCAATCGATTACTTTTAATGGGATGGGAGAGTCGCAATGTAATGAGTTCCTGTTTCGATTCCAGGGTCGGACAGTGTAAATGATTATGCCTTTCTTGTTATTTATTGCAATTTTTCCCGTCGCCCTTTTGAATTGCTTCCAACCAAAAAAAAAAAAAAAATTCTAACCTTTATTGGGTCATTTTTAAGATTGCAGTCTTCAGATTTTGTGTCTTCTTACAGATTTTTGTTGGAATTCTTTTAGTGGTAGAAGTAGTACTTCATTTTAATTGGGCCGAATCATGAGACTTTTTGGAGACCGTGTTACAATCTGGATTTCTCACCCGAAACACTCCCAAGGTGTTATTTCCCTCCATTGATGCATTTCTAAGCATTACTTGCTTATTCTGCGCTTTCAGCACCGACCCCGCCCGAGCAGATAAACTTGTGAGAGGCCTGACGATGATAGCAAGCCGTGGTATCATCTGTGCGAGACTAAATACACTCCAACCTTCTCCACGTCTTTCAGTTTTGTTTTGGTTGAATTGAGGAGGAAAGATTTTCCCCAGGTTGATCAGGTAAATTGCAACGTTTCATTTACCGTATTTTCCACACTATCAGGCGCACCTAAACGCCTTCAATCCTCTTAAAAACTGAGAGAAGCTATAAGAAAACGTTTAAAAGGGCAAAAGTTTGATATTTAATTGAATCATAATTGTTTTATTCTTCATCTTGGCATTGATCAAAACAGTATTTTTAGTTTTACTAGAGTCTACGGCGCTGCGTGACCCTTGAGCTTGGGTCAGGATGATGGTTGGATGAATTTGTGGCCGGACTGCATCGACCAAAGTCATGAAGGCGGTGAGGCAGCCACACAATGAAAAGTGTGGCTTCAGTAAACAAGACGTTTCACTTCCTGATGTGCAATTGCAATTCCAAGAAACACTTATTTAATAAGGAATGAAATCTCCAACGTGCCAAATATGATTTATGAGGATATATTTGACTATGGAAAGTGGAGAAAATGATATAGGTCCTTTACTGTGTCCACTACTACAGTGGGTACAAATGATAAGATGGGTCTCAGGAGAAGGTCTTGACCTCCTGACCCTTAAAAATCCATAACAAAGACTTTGTAGTCTTGCCAATTTGATCTGCAAAAATTGTTTTAGATTGAATCATCCACTTCAAAGCATAACGATTGAATGTTGAAGTGAAAGCGCGGCGACACTAAATTGGCAAAAACAAAGTGCCAATTAAAATGCAAATGTTTTGAGTGGAAATAACCGAGCTAAGCTGTGTAAAAAGAAAGCAAACGAAAAAAAAAAAATAGGCGTCTGCTATTGCACTAAAATGTCATTACAAAAATGTGCATTTCTATTACAATAGTTTCAACATGAAATTAGTGTGTTCGTCCCAGATGTCCGATGGACTTTTCATGCTCTCCTGAAATGACCACCGGTTGCGGTGATGGTCCTGCCAGGTGTGTGTGTGTGCGTGTGTGTGTTATTGGGTCACTGCCCAAGTGTGTGGTATCATGTGACACAACACGAAGAGACGGGCGCTGGCGGTAATATGGCCCAAGCTCGCCCTGGTGTCCTGTTAGGCAGTCGGCCTCTCATGTATCGATCGGGTTCTCCAGAGGTTTCTTGCTCTTCTTTTCGCACTGCTGGATGTGCGCACACTGAATTTGAACCTCTTTTAATTAGGGGCAAATTTAGGTGAGGTCAGTATTCCTCGGTGAGGGGATTTTTAATTGGTCTGAAAATTATTTACCACAGTTTGTTAATAGGACGTGTCCTGATCACACTGATGACTAAATTACACAAACGCACATGGACATGTAGGCTATTGAATGTTTTCAGAAATATAAACTTACATTACATTTACAATCCAAATCTAATAATGGCTCTTGCTAAATTAGACGATGAAGTACTCGGGTAATAGATTACTTGTGTACAAAAGTAAAAAAAAAGTTACCTAAGTAATTGCCAAAAGTAACTAGAAAAAAGAAGTCACAAATTTAAAGTTGCCGTTTTGAAGTTATATAAATATATACTATGATTTTATTGGTCCGGCCCACTTGGGAATAGATTGTCCTCCATGCAGCTCGCAAATGTGACCACCCTGGTCTAGGGACTGCAAGTAAAAGTAGTTTTTTTGGCTCAATCTCACATATTTACAAAAATATAGTGTTAAATACAGTATTTTCCGCACTATAAGGCGCACCTAAAAGCCTTAATTTTTTTAATAAAAAGCTGATGGTGCACCGTATAATCGGATGCGCCTTATACATGGATCAATATTGAGATTGGGATTTGTAGATGGGGAATGACGTTATAAAGTAAGCTTTACCTGTTTCTTTAGTGTGTTTACAGTTGAACAAGGTTGCTCATCTTGACATTGTTATGCCATTGAGAGTTTAGAGTTATTATTTGAGTTATTGTTGTTATTACTTTGAGTATTACTATATTGTGATTGAAAAAGTTTTAAAATGTCATGAATTGAGGGTGCGCCTTATAATCCGATGCGCCTTATATATGAAAAAAGTTTTAAAATGTCACCTATAAAACCTTCTTACGACCGTAAGGCCATGATCCCATCGATTGTCAAAAAGTGACCAGTTTTACATGATATTTCCCCTTTTCACCCCCTTCAACCGGTAACATCGTTTTATACTCGATCGACGATTCAGGACTCGATTATATGATTGGAGCCATCAAGTCTGACAGCGACAGTCCGGATGCATTAAACTGCCACCATTTCCTAAAGGGAAAAAATGACGCACCTGAATGAAAGCGTAACGGGCCCCCGCTCGAAAACGAGTCACAGCGGCGTAATGCCGGCTTCTAAATTCAGCGGCGGGTCCTCCCGAGTGGAAGCGAAATGACTCGGGGCACAACAAATGCGCCGCTGCTGCTTTGCAGTGATGTACAAAATCTCAATTGCGCCTTATTGATCCACTGGGGGAAGTTTAGCTGCTGCAGCAGCGCTTACAGGAAGCATCGCGTGTGCTAGGGAGAATGGCATCACAGAAAAAGAGAGAGGAAGGTCATGATCGTCTATAGATATTAAAAATAACTGCTCAAGATTAAACATTATACTGTAATAGAGAATCAATGTGAGCGGAAATGAAGGGAGCTTGTGTCTCTTCCCGTTTCATAAGCCTGACCCACTTTTTCTTCTCAGGCCTAATACAACTTCAGAACATACAAATCAGCATCGACCCGAGGGAATTTAGTCGGAAATCTTACACAAACTGAATTGCTCTATTGGGTATATGACGGAAATCGTTTCCTGTTCACGTGCGCAGCTTTGCCGAGTGCACAATCAAAGGATTGATGCGAATTTTGTCAATTGGCTGCACACGTTTCAGTCCTAAGGAGATGAACTAATGGAGTCTATTTAGCATGCAGTACCAATCGAAAGTTTGGAAACACTTTTACATTCAAATGCGTTTATGGGCATTGTGCACTTATGTAGTTGTTTTTTACCATACCCTTGTGTCCATTTTTTGGACAAGTGCTTCCACATTCTACACGCGGTATTTTTGGTCGTATGATAACTAAGATATCGTGCTAAGTTGAATTTTTAGCTCCCTAGTGTCCTCTTTCATACCGCAAAATTCACCTGTCTCAGAGGAGTGGCAATTTTTTAATTGCTGTTGATTAAAAGTGACACTGTGTTTTTAATGGTATCGATTGCTCATAAAAAAATCGTTTTATTAAAAACATTGGACAAATAAGGGCGGCTTGTGGCTCACTGGTTAGCACATCCACCTCACAGTTAAGGGACCAGAGTTCGAATCCAGCCTCCTCCAGCCTACATCATCGATATTGTGTTTAATGTACTGTTTAACATGAATTTTTCTATGTTTCATCTGGATACTGTCAGAGAAATCTATAAAGAAGACTAAGACAAGCCCAAAATGGACTGTAAAATAATAAACTCAGACCAACCAATATTGACTTTTTCGCTCACGAGGGGCAGCAAAAACTCCTGAGCCTCTCAAAGCTCCGCTGATCACTTCTGCTTTTTATTCAATACAGCAAATCATTGCACGATACAGGACGTAATAAAAAGCCCAACCGCAGATAGGCAGGCGCTCTAATCCAACAGCTGGGGGAAAGTTCCAGTTCATACTTTTCTGCGTCAACAGCTCTACAGAAGGAACGGAGTGAGATGGACAAGGACTGCATAGATGGACTGCAATACATGCTATTTTAGACAGGAGATAAAAACGTAACTTAATGTATGATTTCTTTCACAGATACACAAGAACCAGAACTACTTATACTCTATTTTTTAATAGCTACTGTTGTGGAATAAAAATAGCAACTGGACCCAAACAGAAACTGAACTACAGAGTAAAAAACGGAAAAACAAGTCGAACAACAAAAGGTGCACGTAACACGTGATCGGAACAGAGGTGCAAGTGAACGAAGAACAAACTCGAAACGGGTCTAATGAAAAACAAAAAGCGACATTGGCGAAAAGGAGCAAATGCGAATCTAACTCAGGAATAAAGTACAGTGGGCCCCCGTGTTACGAACGTAATCCGTTCCGCAGCTACGCTCGTAACTTGAACTGCTCGTATGACGGGCAATCCAAACCTATGTTAATTAGTGAATGCGTGCAACGCGTGCAAAAACCTTAGGTAAAAACATCACGACTTTATACACATATCAAAAATGAGTAACAATCTACTGTACAGTTAAATTAAATAACATATACAAAAGAAAAATGACATTTACCTTTGTGGCGACGTGACTTGAGCTGGGTGGAGGCGGAGGGGAGCAGAGACCAACCCGCAGAATTTATTTATTTCTTAAACGGGAACTTTTCTTAAACTAGAACATATCACCGGCGATTTCATTCATATCGGCATTTTTGTGATTGACGTGACGCCGGCCAATAGCATCTCCGCGACTGACACCGTGACTGAGACAGTTACTGTGACATTGTAAGAGCAATAGCGTTCAACGTAGCCGTGATGAGCGTCAACTTTTGAATTAGTTGACGTAGCAAAGCGAAAATAAATGCGAATACAATGGCCAGCATGTCGTATTGTTCGTAAGACGGAAGATTTGTGCGTAAGCGGGGGGACAAAAAACTCCGCGGTCCACGCTCGTAAGTCGAAATGTTCGTGTAAGTCGAAATGTTCGTAAAAGAGGGTGTTCGTAAACCGGGGGCCGACTGTGCAAAAAAGAGGGGCGGAACCTACAGAACGACGCCGACCATCCAGTATATCAGTCCTCGCATTCTACAAGTATGTTCCCCATTACCAATTTCTTAAAGTTTAGTTTTAAGTGACAAGCAAATATTTTGTCCACGAGCCAAAAATAAGTCAAATGGAGAGTGGGTGTCGATCCTTTCCAAGAGCCCAAACGGCTGCGGGGAGTCACAGCCTGGTGAGTCAGAGTCATCAGCGCCTCGGGGCTCAGACGTTCACGTCGTTCCCATTTAATATTTTCATTAAAATTAATGCACACGGGATGCCTTTCGAACAATGTTGGCTTTTTGATGCATGATGAAATTTTAGCCTTCTTGCCTTGAGGAGCTTAGCCGGGTCAAGTTAACTTTAGCTGTAATGAAGATTAAGCCTGAATAAACCACGTCCTCTTCCTGCAGTGTCTTGAAATGTGAAACAACAAGGGGATGTAGTGTTTTTTTATTTTGAAGGTCAAATGCTGCGCTAAGATCTGGGACTAAATCAGTCTGTTAACTTCTGAAACTTTGCATGGAGTTAAATGATTCAATTCAAATTTGGCAAAATAGCAACACCTGTGATACATCAGTTCCATAATAATCTGCTTGTAGTGACGCGTTGCAGGGACGGTAACAAAATAAGTGCAACTACCCAAAAACGTCTGCAGATAGAGGCAAAACAACACAAATACAGCCAAGCCCCTAGGGTCATGACACTTGTTTTTGTCGTAAAACCGGCAACATACCAGAGAGAGGGGACGGAAAAACTCAGTATTCCACATCGCAACGTGAAAAAAAACGTAAGCCAGGGACGCTGTAACATGCGGGTTCACTGTACTTTTACAAACTAAGACATTACTATAATTAAATTTTTTTGTTACAAATTCATTATTAAGTCAAAGAGCCAAAGCAGAAGGATGTAAGAACCACATGCAGCTCTGGAGCCTTGGGTTGCGAACTTCTGACCTAAAAGATGTACGATTTGGGACAGTTTTGTCCTGGAATCAATCATGTCCGATGTACAGGTGGTTTTGAAACTAGAACAGCTTAAAAGTCAACTAGCATACGAAATTCATCGTGTTGTGCCATGTCACCTTTTATTTGATCTAGTTATCTACTGAATTGTCCTCTCAGTGGACTACTTACAAGTGAATTTATGGTAAATAGAAGCGTTTTGCTTTCTCGTGTTCATAGCCATTATTCAAAGTCGCTAGTTTATCATTGAAATGACGCCGGTGTGCCATTATCTCATAAAATGCCTCTTGGTCCCTTTCCGGCCGTAAATTTTTTTTGCCAGAACCCGCTTTGAGTCGTTCCCCGCAAAAGCAGGAGGCTCATTGCGGTAAATGTCAACATTACATTTTTGAAAATCTTTTTTTCAGCTCGGGCATCCATTTCACTCTAATCGCCAATGTGGAAGTCAACAAATAAAACGAGGACTAGCCATTAACAGTTTACACACGATTACGGTGATCTTTTGTGCAAAGCTGGTCGTACAAATTAAATAAAGGTGTGTGCGTGATATGAACATTTTTTTTATCTTTTTACATTTTCCCAGTTTGATGTGGCTAATTGAATAATTGCATTCATTATTCATCGTGTTCTAAACTACACAAGGGACACAAGGTCGTTGACTCGCGCACTTCATTTACTATGAGACGAGCTTCATCAAAGGTTCTGCTTTTACAAACTATGTAAATAAAGCATTTAAAAAATCATGTACTTGTTTACAAACTTACAAGATTACAATTCATTCCTGAACATATTTTGAATAACCAGGAAATAGCACAAGAAGTCATCCTACAAAAAAACATAAGATAAAATAAGCATAAAATAAACATAAGATAAAATAAGCTAAGCTAAGGTTAGGTGAGCATGGTTTCAATTTACCACATGGTACTTAGCATTGACTTTTTTCTTAAGTAAATTTGAAGTAAATTAAACCCACTTTCATTCTATAGGAGCCAAGCAATGACAAGTCTATTCTTTTCTATTCTATTCTTTCCTTAGCAATTAGCACTCGATTATCATTCCCAGCGATTACCAAGTGATGGAGCGATTTTATCTGATGGAGTTTTTTTTTTATTGGCTCCCACGTGCCATAGCTGTCATGCTAATGCCTGATTAAATCCGTTGAAAAACAAACCCTAAGGCTTACATGGATAAGCATCAATAGAATATGGGCCAATTATCGATTTTCATTTTTCGTGCTTTCTTTGTTTGTTGTACATTGAGAATGTGCCGAAAACCTGAGGTTGAAATCCTGCCCCCCCACCCCCCACCCCCATTTTTTTTTTTTAAACTCCTTAGCTCTGGGATCTCACATTTTGAGAAAAATGCAAAGCAAAATTTCACAGCGTAATATTCTGTATTTTGTGCTTCAAAGCGGTGTAAAATTTGCGTTAAATTGTTAAATTGATTGACGAAAGAGAATGACAGTAGGCGTTTTTGCATCATTAGATTTAGTCAATTTGTTTTATACCATTGACTTCAGGTTCAAATGTTTAAGATTGGTGCTTCTGTGTTCATGTTCCAGATCAATTTACATTTGTTATTTAAATTACCATATCATCCACACTATAAGGCGCACCCAAAGCCTTCGATTTTCTCAAAAGCTGACAGTGCCCCTTATCTGGTGCGCCTTATTTAGTGCAAAAACAATCGCCATGTCAATTCTTTAATTTCTACCTCTGCGTCTCAATTATAGATGTATTTTATTTTGATATGGTATGTATGCTTCAATTTTGAAGCCATTTATATGGAGATAAGGCACAAAAAACATGAGTTTTTGTAAAAAATGTTATCAAATAAATCTAGAAACTTTGTTTAAATCAACAAAAGAATATATTTTAAGGTTTTTGGTTGCAATTTGATTAAAATTTTAATCGTAATTATTGAAATTAATCATAATTCTATTCTTTACAATTCTTGATTCGTCTTGGCTAAACAGTCATTTAACGTGATATTTTTTTTTCCATTCTTCAGATAGTACAAATCTTTATTCTGATTGGTTTGACTGACATGATTTTGTTGACATTCCCTTTAGAACAGCTCCATCTAGAGGATGCATAACGCAACCACAGCCACTACTGCAGCTTCTATTCTATGCACCTCATAATGCAGCGCGCCTTATACATGAAAACCGTTTTAAAATAGGCCATTCATTAAAGGTGCGAATTATCTGGTGTGTCTTATTTGCAAAAATATTTGAGAAGTATTGAACTATACTAACTTTGTAGGCCTTTCTTGATCGTACAAATCACATCTGGTTACTGGGTGAGGCAGTCAATTGTTGGATTATTTCAAAAATTGGTCTCAACGTTAAAAACTCGCCATTTTTCGATTCTGGTATTTAACCTCCTCAATAAAGCTTTCTCTTCCTGTCCATGTTGTCATCACTCCGCCCACCTTTTAAAGACCCTATGAAGATAAAAAGGCAACGAATGATGTAGCATTTGCCAGCGGCATCTGCAGAGCCTGATAAGAATAGTCCGGGTGGTTTTAGTGAATCAAGACCCTCGACTATCTCCATAAGCCTCGTTGCTTGATGCCAGGCGGGATAAGCTCCGGCTTGCAAATCGTTCGCCTTGTTTTTTTTTTTTTGAGAAAAGGATGAAAGCAGAAAATCTGTTGTGATCCACGTCGTCCAGGTCAGCCACAATGGAAGCGCGGCGCTTCCTCTTTTTGTTACCGGGCTACTTTGTATTCTCTTTTGTAAGTGCCGGTCGCGGGGGTGTGTTTTTGGGCCCGCGGCGTGCGGCGAGATGAGACGCCGGAGTCATCATCCATCTATCTTCATCTGTCGTCCAGCGCGCCGCTTCTGTTTGCGGGCCCCCGAGGGCGACAAGTAGGCGTCGTCAACAATGTTCTAGGGGAGAGCCGACGAGACCGCGGTCCAGGCGCCGACCGTTTTGTCCAGAACAATACGACGTAACGCCCGAGTCGCATCAGGCAAAGATGATCATGCTGTTTTCGAGCATCTGTCGGGATGATGCGGCGCACTTCTGCTTTGGCGCAAAGTACAATGATAAACATGCTTGAATTGAATGTCACCGGGCGTAGCAAAATCAGTTGGAACATGCTCATGTAGTTCCTAAAATTATTCTTGACTGGCTTCGCATTTTCACTCATCTTTCGAGAATATAGAAGGTGCATTCAAATGCATTCAGACGTTTCAAACTCAGAATTGATGTTTATGAATTAATACCTAACATACGTTTATATAAGAAGTGAGAATGTTGACACGTAATGATTATATTGGTTTACTTGTTTTTTTTTTGGGACCAGACCCTCATTAGGCAATATGTTACAAAGTGTTTCCTAAAAATGCAAATTTTCCTCCCACAAAAGGCTCAATTTCTTAAATGCTTCGTTGGCATGTCAATATTCTTTCTGTGCTGTATTCAGGTTGAACTTTCCAAACTCGCTTTGCCTTTTGACAGATTTTCATTTCTTTTGACAAAGTCTCATCACGTTGCCAATGAAAATACCATATTTTTCCAACGATAAGCCACACATATATATATATATATATATATATATATATATATATATATATATATATATATATATATATATATATATATATATATATATAATTGAGCAAAAAAAATAATTTTGTCATAGATAATATGTCCAGGTCATAACATTATTTTATTATATGTGATTTTTACAAACATATTTCCACCATAACATCGACAGATTGCTGCAGAGTTAATTAGCAGTTCAAAATCAATACTTCCATTGCATCTTCTTCTGTCTCCCGTTGTTGAATTGATTGATGAGTGAATATATAAACACATTGCACACAATTCATACATACAATCATTATATATATAAGTTTACGTCACAAGCTTTTGTTGAAAATCTTATGTCGATTCACAAGTTTTCAGTTCAATTTCATATTCCATAAATTGACAGCTTGAACAGATGCACACGTTTGCTTAATCAATGGATTGTCTCCCGTAACTAGCAAAGAAAAAAAAAAAACCTGCAGTTAAGCTGCACTGGGCTATATGAGCTGCAGGGCTCAAATCATGAGAAAAAATTTGCGGCTTGTACCGTTCTTCAAAAAATACGTTTAGCCATACTTTGAGAAATGAAACAACTTGAGGACTACTATTTTGATCCACGTTTGAAGTCGTAAATTTGCTCAAATTACCTTGTAATAGTTATAATTAATAATATTCTTTTATGTCAAGGGTGGGGTTCTATTAGTGAAGTGTTTTGCATCGTCATTTAAAGCTTGAAGGCACCGCATCATTTTTCGGCATCTCGTCTTTCCAGTCGGCCAATTTCAGAGGCCTTTCGAGTCGCCTGTCCTCTGCTCTCCGGAATATAACGTGCCGCGGAGCAACGAAACGTCTGGCTAACGAGGCCATCCGGCCTTTGAGTATCGGAGCAAGTCAGAATATGAAAATAAATTTGTTGTGGATGAAAATAATGGCTAGCAACCCTCTTTTCAAATGGGCGCTAGGCTTAAAATATTCATACGCAGCAGCGGGATAACGGGAAGTGATGCTCCATCTTTGCCGCCAAAATGATATGTCCTGTGATGAGCGGGCAGCAACTGTGCGATAATGAGACCAACATCTCGGCATTGTGTCATAAATTGTTGCAGCGCGTGGACGTATTTTACCAAAAAATGAGAGCCGTAGCAAGGACACTTGCAAAAGATATTTCACAATAATAATATCAGTCGACCGCAAATAAAACCCGGAGCGGAGTTACTTATCGTGTTAATGACTTTTCATAATTATGAAAGCTTTACCAAAAGTATAGAAACAGATATGTCACACTACTCCGCTACCCCTTTGCATTTATCTCCATTTTGCATGTTCACTTCTTGAACTTAACTACGAAATCACAATGTCTAGTATCAGTCTGAAAAACCGATACTAGTGCGAGTACTCAGTAATACCAAGCATGATATCGCTGACGCAGCATAGTGCACACTTTACGTGTTTTCTAACCTTTATGTTTAGGAGTGATACGTTAACCCGGTACCTTAAAACATGGCCGGTATCGCCTCGATCCCGATACCTGTTATCGATACTCGTCCCCAAAATAAAACAAATGTACAATATGAGAAAGGAACTATGGAAACAATTCCATCAAAAGCAAATCAAAGAATCCTGTATTAGCATGAAAAATTGTTTTTTGTCAATCAAGGCTTACAAAACGCAAATAAATTAATTCATGGTAATGTAGTTGGGAAATCAGGCTCATTCAACTGATTTTTATGTGTTAATCATCAAAACTGGCTGCCGTGTTTTTAGTTATTTACCTGATTGGGAGAACAGAAGAACGAATGCATACTCTGGCCTGGTTGGCGAAGAACATGGCAAAATCAAGTGTGTGTGTGTGTGTGTGTGACGCAAAAGCAAAACACTTTGACTGTGCTCTGGTGCGAGGCGCATCACATTTTGGCCTGAAGTGCATCAAAGCAACCATCCAAGTCCGCGCAACGCTCTGTGACGCCCAGTTGCTTCTGACAGCCTTCACCTGCGGATCCAGGCTAAATTGCGTGGGCTAAAATGTGACGAGCAAAGGAATTAAAGGTGATGGAGAGGATGGAAAACCCACTTTTTAATTGCTGTTTCTTCAGTGCTTGCTTGCTTTTTATTTCTTTTTTGGGAGGTTTTGCAAACATTTGTTTTGGATTTTTTGTTTGTTTGTTTTGGAAGCACGTTGTCCAATCCAATTTAAATACAGTTGGGCTAAAAATAACCCAATTATGGGTTAAAATGGGGTTTTAAGGACAAAGTATTCAAAAACATTCAAATTACCTGTACTATTTATACATATAATTATAATATATATATATATATCTGTACAAATTGCCTGTCACTCTTGTTGTTTGCAACTCTTTCAATTCTAAAGACTTTTATGTATCTTTCAGGAGTCTTTGACATTCAATCCCAGATACTTTATTTATGTATTTATTTACTATTCTTACTATTTATATAGACACTCCTTAAAGTAATATTTTGGGGAAATAATTTGTAAGTCGGTACCTTGGATGAAATGTCTGGACTTTATATACATGTCAAGAAATCTTTGGGATTGAATGAAACTGAAAGAAATGGATGTTATTTCATTCATGAATGTATTTTTGGTTATTTTTCTGATAATGATTGGCATCTGTGTAAGAAAGAAACATATTGCTCACGCCAAAATATGCTTTAGGGCGGTGACTAACAAAATCATGAAAATAATTGATTAATCTGTTGATAAATTGAAGGAAAAATCTTTAAATTCATCAATTTTTTTTCTTCCCAAATTGATGTAGTAGAAAATGAACAAGCATAAAATTTGTTTTGATTGAGTTAGTGTTTTGGGCTATAACACAAACTCAAGGGCCGGGGGCTAGATCTGGCCCGCCACGCCATTTTATGTGGCCCGCGAAATGCTAATGACGAAATTTGCGAAATTTAAAAATTAAAATGAAAAAAATAAACACTTTTTTTTTAAACTAATAAAAAGAACACAAAAAAAAAATCTGCCTTTTGAACTTTTTTTTTTCCCTTGCATTTGATTGGGTAAACGTTCAAAGATCATATTGTACTTGAAATTCCTTTTGAACTTTGAACTTCTTCGTCACAACGGCACTCTGATAGAAACTATAACCGCAATGCAGCCCACAATAAAAATTAGTTTGACAACACTGGTTTATCAGGTGTCAGGAAATGGAAATGGAAAAAAATGGAAATGGAAAAAAAATGAATTAAAAGCAACAAAACAACTCACTGATGATAAAAATTGAATTAACAGTTGCATCCCTACTAATCTTCTGCTAGCAAACCCTCGTACCCTCGGTTGCCATGGTAACAGAATCTGTATATAGTGTTGGCCGACAGCAGAGAGAAGGTGGTGGACATCAAGTGTGATGTAATTCTTCGTCCTGGTTTTATTTTGACAATAAGATTTAAAAAAAAAAAAAAAATCTGATCTTTTCAATGAATGTCCTGGAAAGTCAATCAAAGCAGAATGAAAATCATTGTTAAAAAAATGCTCCGTTTTTAAAGGCTGCCGCTACGCAGCGCATTAAGGCCGAGACGTGAAAAATATTTCTTCTCCCCCCTCACATAAAGGACAGACGCCCGCATAAATCTTGCATCCACGTTTTTGTATTTGACGCCGGCGTCCTGTCACACGGCTTAAAGTAAGATTTATCTGCCGTCAGCGGACAGACAGCAACGTCTGGAAAACAAATATGTCTCTAGCATCCAATGCCAACATGGCTAACGAGAAAATAGTTTTCTTTATGCAGGAAAATGTCTGTCCTATAAGCGAATGCCGCTTTGTTAACCTTTTCTATAGAGTTGTTCTCTTTTCAGACACATATTCTTTTGTACCAATCAAGGACTTTTTGATGGAGCTGCTGGCTTTTTATTTTATTTTATTTTTTTCAAAAGAGGTGTATGAATACGAAGGGCTGGCTGCCATAAATAGCTGCACAGAATTCAAATGTGAGAGTGTGCACGTGGGTGCTAATGAGAAGCAAAATCATGGACTTGGTGTGTGCTTGGCGCTTTTCCTATTCAATCGTGCTCACCTTTTGTTTCAATAAATAATGCAACACCTTTTAGCAAACGATTTGTAAACAACTGGTGGAGCAGCACATGAAGAGAGACATTCACTATACGATGAAGGAATACATTTTTTTTTTTTTTATCCGCTGCAAAAAATGACCGACCAGCCCAGAGTTATTATTTTGCAACCTTGCCATGACTGAAAACCTTATTTTCAAATCTTCAATCTTGAAACCACGAGAACCCCATCCCCTGATTTTAAACATCTTTTTAACCCTGATTCTTTCAAACAGGGTTTAAAACACAAACTCTACCTCGTAATAGACGGCTTGTTTTGCAACCCCAATTTGAAACTCTATCTTTTCTTGAAACCCAATGTTGAAACCTTAATTCAGTCTTAATCTTATTTTAAAACCCAGAATCTCCCATGAAACACGAGAACGTACCTTCAAACCCAATTTTGGAACCGTATCCCTAACTTGTAATTGTGATTTGAAATCCTACTATAAACTCTTACCCAGGCTTGAATTCCTTTTTGAAACCCTACTTTGAAACTCCAGCCTGTCCTAAATCCCTCATCCAGTTTCGAAATCTTTCCACTTTAAAACCCTGAACATTCAAGATTTTGTGTACAAAAATAATCATTGTCCAAAATTTGGACCATACAAAACCGTTATAATTACACTTTTTGAGATGCATTTTGATGCATTCCCTTGAGCGGCGGTCAAACTATGTCAGCAAACAGAAAATTCTTTGACTTATTTCACCCCAGGACAGCAGATGGCAGACAACACCATTTCATGGCTATGTCTAAAGTGTCATCACGTCACAAATTACAAAGAGATCACATCATTTTTAAGTGTTTTATTAAGTCTTTTTCTTACCCCAAAACGTTTTTCACTGATTAAGGGATACTTGGCTGTGTGTGTGTGTGTGTGTGTGTGTGTGTGTGTGTGTGTGTGTGTGTGTGTGCTATTTGAGAAAATGAATCACATTAGCGATCTTAGCACTTTAGCATTTTAGCGATTTTAGCATTCTTAGTTTCCTTTTTATCAACGAGTACAAATATCAGTTCATGTCATACGAATTGATATGTTTGCTCATGTTGTCGCTCGTTAGCTTCGATGCTGTCCAACAAATAACACGTAACGCTCCGCCGCCGTCTTTGTCGTCTTGTCACACAAAGTGGCTGATGCTCATTGTCGTCAACGGGGAACAAGGTGATGAAGGTTTAATAAGCTTTTAAAGCGCAATTCACGGTTCTCATAAATACCTAATTGGACCAATTTATCTTTTTGTCTCAATTCGTCCAGGCTGCGGGAGTGCGCCATGTTTTAGTGTAACACAAATTATGTTGCTAATTACTGTAAAAGACAAACAACTGCAGCAGAATTCGATTTTGGAAATTCAGGCGAGTACGACGCTACACTTACTGGACACGCGATTGTCTTTCCAGGTTGGCGACTTGGCAGACAGAACACACCGGTCGGTGACCTTTATGCTGCAGGGCTACGTCTCCTGCGTATGTCTGACATTTAAAGTCCTATTTTGGGCAACCATCTCCATCCAGTGGCAAAACGGTAAGTCACACATTTTTTTTGATCTTCACCATATTTGGTGATTTGGATGAGGAGAAATTTACTCGGCTATGGCAAACTATATTTTGTTGCTAATAAGCGATACGTTAGCATAGAAACTGTTAGCATATTTGCAGTTCATCTTTGAAACTAAGCTAAATGCAATTTATTTTTTTAATATCATTGTCCAGTGGTACTTTGAGAGTAGAGATTGTGAGTCTTGCTATAATTTGTATCTTGTTATATAATCGCTAGCTTTACAGTGGTGTTTCACTTAGCTCAGTTTTAAGGTAAGTGGATTTTACTATGACGAAACCAGAAAAAATATACAAATAACAATAATTACATGTCTTGAATTTTTTAAACATTTTATTAATTGGATAGTCATCTCTTTAGTTTTGACTACCATATTTTCTGGACTATTAGTAGCACTTGATTATTTACAAGTATACTATCAAATAACATTATAAATAAACAATACATAAAGGAAAAATGAAATGTTTATCTTTGGAGTGACATGACTTGAGCTATTTACGGCCAAATTCCCTAGCGAGCGTAACGATATATAACGATATATAATGTAAATTATTTATGAAAAACTATTCAAAATTATCTAGTGGATGCATAACGCAACCCCTAGCCACTACTGTAGCTTCTATTCTATGTGCCTTATACTGTGGTCCGCCCTATATAGGAAAAAAGTTTCAAAATAGGTAGTTTATTGAAGGTACGCCTTATAATCCGGCGAGGGTTATAGAGCGGGGAATAGGGTGCTTGGTTATTTAAATTAAGCAACCCCATAAACTGCTGCTCATGGAATGGTAAGATGAGCAAGAAGTGGGGAGTAATCCATCCTGCCTTTTTTACATATGTAAATCCATTCCGCTGTGATCAGCACTGATTGCAGTAAGTCACAATTCCACGCTCGACAAACATGTAAATAGATGCAAATGCGGCGAGTGCACCTGAGCTTCTCGGGGCTCAGCCGCCCTGCTGGAATTGCTTCCGACTCGTGTCGTCTCCTCCCGGACTCGCGTTGGAGAGCTCGTGAAACTGAGGATGCAGCAAGAATAGTGGGCTTCCTTTTATGGGGTGTGGGGGGGTGGATGGATCTTCATCAACTTGAATGAGCACGGGCATAAATTGGCGCGTCTGCTATCGGTGGGGAAAATCAAATGAGATCTGTAAAGTGCGCCGGCAGTCCAGCAAACTCTTCTCAAGTATCATCAGTGGCCAGACTTGATGAACGTCACGGTGGAGAGAGGAAGGCAGATAAGCGTGACAGTTAGCCTGCAGATGCCAGATAGGACATTGTTCAGTGTCCCTCTTAGGACATTGTTCAGTGTCCCTCTTCGTCCTTTTTATTGCTGTAAACCCCCCCCCCCCAAAAAAAAAAAAAAAAAAAAAACAAAAACAAATGAACATACCTTATTTGCACAGTTGCCAACTGAAATCCACCTGCTATTTTCTTAGCATATTGTTAGCATGTTAAGATTTAACTTGACATCTCAAATCTTTATTAGCAGGTTGTTAGCATTTGACCTGAGATCATTTCAAATTCGATCTATCAGAAGCAAAATCCGTCTCATGTTTTATCAGTGATCATTTGAAACAAGTTTAAAACTTGCTGATGTGACTTGTGGTTTGTGTTAGAACACACGCTGGTGTTAGCATGTTCGAATTTCAAGCAAGATTGCAACCATAGTACAGAAAGCACTACTTGTTAGCATGCTAACATTAGCATGTTAATTACAGTATATGGTCTCATTAGGATTCTGAAATGGATGGATGTAAAAATTTGAATCCGTTTTAGTGGCCCCTGTAAAATATTTTGGCATATCAACTATTAGCACGCTAGCATTTTCTCTTAGGTGGGTCTCAGTATCTTGCAGTGAAGTTCCACAATAATAAACAAAGGGTTGACCGTGTCAGTTTGCGTTTAGAGAGATCACGGAGTTGTACCTATTTTTGTGGCCTGCGAGCACATTGTTGTAATTTGTGTTTATTGGTTCGTGTTGTAATGAGCAACAGTGCCTTTTTTAATTGCAACATCTGCGAACCTGTTGGTCCTCCTAATGATTCAGCATGGCTCCATTCCCTCCAGCTGGGATTTATCTCACTGACAGTCCTTGAAGTGAGCCAACAAGCTCTCGGCAACAAATGAGCGGCGTCTGCCTGCTTTTTTTTTTTTTTTTTTTTTTGCAGAAGGAGTTAATAGTGTTTGCTCCCAAATTGAAATTCGGGCCCTGTAAAAGACTCCAATGTGGAGTGGAAAGATAACGCCCTCGCGCCTAATCTGCCTGCATGTGTGTGAAGCAGGTGTTTGCTGTAAAAAAAAAAAAAAAAAAAAAAACAGGACAAGGCGCACCATCAAAGCGCATTGCTTCATAAATTCAGTCATTTCCCCCTGTCAAATGACCTCAAAGCTATTTTCCCGCAACACAAACGCGTTAGCGCCCTAACGTTTAATGTTGAAGCTACGACAATAGCGGGGCTTTGGTTAGAGCAGCTCCGAACATTTTAATGTTGTCATAGACGCAACGCTTTGGGAATCAATTTAGAGGGGAAAAAATAGCTCTGAGAAGCTATCATCAATCAGAGAAAGCCAAACAGCTAAAATCAAAGTGACGTGAACTCAGCTGACCCTAAATAACTTCTGTCAGAAGATAGCGGAAGCGCCACAGAAGAAAATCGGGGTTTTATTTTTGCCGGGAAATCTATTTAAGTGGCAAGTGCGAGCTGTGTGCCTCACGTTGCAATATCTTTCCCATCTAGACCGTATAAGTTATCGTTCATCGAAAATAGACCGTGGCCATTTGTAATCAAACTTCCGCAAATATGGAGCTTCCTCAAAATGAGACAATTTGCCTCTGGGATTCGGAAAGCAATCAAATTTGGAAACTTTTTCACATCTAGCTGAGATGAGTGGTTAAGAATGCGGTGGAAATGCTGCAAGTTTTAATGCCTTGTTCGGCAATGTCAACAACAAAAAAAAAAAAAAAGATATTTTTGGTGTGGGTACTCGAAGGATGGAGCTGGAAAATTTTCAGTCAGGTGGCCTAAAGTCAGGACTGTCCACACAAAAGTTTTTTTTTCTTCGCGTTAATTTATTAAACGCACTAAAAAGCAACAGAGAGCAATTGCACGATGTCTAAATGAGTTATTAAAAAACATCGCTTCGTAAGGGCTTTGTTGAAGGTGGTGATGTAAATTTGAATTTTTTTCACTCTTTTGACAGTGGAACGGCTTTGTTTCTGGTTTCTGGAACGGATTCTGGAATGGATTGCGCGCTTATTTTGGCTGTTAATTGGGGACACCAAGTTTTGGCACAAATCAGTTTGAATTTCTGTAAAAAGGAGCATCATTTTGCACACTACATTCCTGCGTTTCTCCTTGGCAATACGCTTTTATGACAATTTCTGTGGCCAAGTTAACAAGTGGAACTTGTGTATTGAGTAAAAGTGCAAAATTATTTCATCAGAAACTGCATACTCCCCGTTTTTAATCCAACGTTCATTTCCAGATGAAACATTCCCGCGGAAAAAAAAATGTTTCCAACCTAATAACTGTGCTATCGCGTGTGCATTTATTTTTTTGCTGTTCTGCAGAGAAAACGTATTCATCATATTTGCTTGGTCACATCATGACTAACGCTTGGAACCGGTCCAAGACGCAATAGCCATAAAGTCTTAAGTGAAGTTTTTTTGTGCGAGAAAGCAAATATCCGACAAGGATTCGTATTCATATCATTGTGGTTATGCATGAGTGTGCCTCTGTAATGAGAAATAGATTTGATTTCGCTCTGCAGACATTTTGTAAAAGCTGCAGCGTTCTCTACCACACACACACACACACACCCATCGCATCTGCTGTCTGTATTCGGCGAAATAAAAAGCCCGCACGCAAACGGTGGCGATGCTGTTGCCGCGGCGGCAAATCGAGGGCGACACTTTTAAAACGTCAGGTGATATCCCAGCAGACGACATTTGAAATGGGCGAGCATACGACGCTGCCTGTAGCGATTTACTGGCGGCGCGTCAAGCCTTTACTTAGCCTAATAAGTTGACTAAAGAGAGTCGTCTTCTCTTCGTCGATGGAGACGTCAACTCGGCAACGGCTGACGACTTGCTTAGGAGCTTTTAAATGTTTTTGACAATGAAGCCCTTTTATGTTTCTGAGTGTTTGCAAAGAGACGCTTCACAGGACGTGTTTTGTCCTTGAAGGAGAAGTCAGGAGTGCATATTAGTCTATATCTGAACGATAAACCAATATTCCTCAAATAGCGCCCTCTTCTTTTTGACTGACTCGGTTTCAAACCCAACTTGTCTTCCTGCGACCCATTCGATTAATTTTTTGTCTGTATTTGGTACATGCAGCATCCGCTTCAACCTGTGGGCCTTGAAGGGGGCTCCTCCCACTTGTGGTCCCTTTTTGGAGGTTTCTGATTTTCCCCTAATTGAGGTTTTGGAGTTTTTCCTTCCCCTTCTGGGAGCTTTGACAGGGGATGCTGTTGTGTACCTTACACCGAAAAGATGTCTCTGTATGACTTCTTTTTTCGAAAGAAATCTCCACGTGACCTCTTTTCATCTGTGAAGCTCTTTGAGACTTGGGTGATTCAGGGCTATACAAATAAAATTTGATTGATTGATTGATCCGATTCATTTGTGTCCACTGTGGTGTCCTTTTTGTCTCAGCAACCACATGATCTATCGTTGAAAAGGGCACGATGTCCTCGACAGAGCACAATAGGACTTTGTTGGGTAGCTCAAATATCTCTAAAGATGTAGACCAAAAGAAATGTCCACTAGTCCACAAGTTTATGATTGTGCGTATATGTCAAAAGACCACAATTAATAAACTAGTCAAATGGAATATTTTTCTGTGTGCTCTAACCGCTGCACTCTCACTCGACTTATGTGGCTGACAGATCAGTCTTGTTTGAATGATGTCCAAAAAAAAAAAAAAAATTAGGTTCCTGTTTATAGGACACATCCATACCTTTGGACTTCATTTTTGAGTAAAAAGTGTGTCTTGTATTTGGGGAATTACTGCACTAAAGGATGGTAAAAACTGTCATGTGCTGACTGTCATTCATAGAATTATTGTTCTCATGGTTAAAGCAACAGAAAAGTAAGTTATTCTATTCATTTTCTATGTGTTTAATTAATTGCTCAATTCATCTTTTTTGTGGGGGATTTTGCTCTGCCTAATATGGGATCCCTACTAAAAATAATCCATATTTTTCAGGCCCTAGTTGGGGTGTATTATCAATATAAGTATAAAAAAGTAACTACTGTCTTTGCAATTTTTTTTTTTTTTAATTTGTGATGATTCTTCTCCCCAACCCCCGCCAATAGATTGAAAACAATTTCTTCCCAAAGGACAATCGAGCTAAGGATTTGTCAAGGATTCACCGTCTATAATTGCCGCTCATCGATTATTGCTTTAAAAACAACAGGACTGGAATGGAGTGTGTCAAGTACCCGCACACGCATTCCTATCCCGCCTCCGTTTTCTGCTCTGATGCCACATCTGAAGGCGGAAAATTGAAGTGGCAACTTCCTCGCCTTCCATGCCCGCATTATACAGAACAGTGACACGGAAAAATCTCATGTTCCTTCTATCTAGCCTTCTGATATCCCCATGCAGCACATGGATATGTGACTCTCATCTTCTGCGGCTAATATGCAAATGAGCCAGCTTGTTGGGCAGACGGGTGGAAATGTTGTGTTGCCATGCAGGGCGCGATGCGTTGGGGCGCCCCGAGGCTGTGTTGTGCTGTTTGACAGTCATTATTGGCTCCTAAGTAGAGGGGGGGGTTGGAGGGCTGTTTAGCCTCCAAGGCTGCTCCTTGCCTCACAAATTGACTGTGCTTAGTTATGTGAGGAAGTCCTCCGACGCATTCGAACACACATACACACCTTCGGGGGTTTTGTTGGTGGAAAAGTGTAAGGGGAAAAAAAAAAGGTGAGGCCGCTAAGTTTGGGCGCATTCATATTAGGGAAATTCCCTCGTGTGGCTCCAAAACATGTTATGAAGCTTCTTTAGGGCATTAATATGCATCAACTTCCAGGGAAATGGTTTTAGTTTTGGGAAAAAAAAAAGTCCATTTTGATGGAACATACCGCAAATTCGCAGAATATACGCTAACAACACCTGGACGCACTCTTCATTTTGGGGTCAAATTCTGGTATTTTTTATGTTACTGAGTACAAGATGCATTCAAAAACAACAAGAAAATGTAATCTTTCTAAACTCTTTATTTTCTTGTGTTCATATCCGTAAATCAGAGACGTGCGGTCAAGTAAAAAAATAAAGAATGATCACATTAAATTTTTCGGACCGATTACTGTACTGATTTCCTATTTAGACAGGCCGTTGGCGCCATCTTGTGGGCATTTCAGAAAGAACAAAAAAAGTGAAAGTGTGTTTTTAGCCAAAACGTGAAAATACTTTACGCATTTATCACGTGGCGCATTTTCCCCAATGACGTTTTTCTTCGCATAACAATCTCGCCTGTAATAGTCGCAATGAATCCGTGGGCATGTTGTCCACTTAAAGAAATAAATACCCCGCCTCAAATGAACGCCTTGTACTCCATGCGGCCTAGTCGATAAACACCCCAGGCCACCAGTTGAGGAAACGGTAATCAACATGAAATGGTATCGAGGTGGTGCCGGTAATTCACCGGCGGCAAGGAAATGAAATGTTACGAAAATAAAGACAAAAAGCTGTTTAAAGCGGTCTTTGCTTCCCTTCACTGACCTCGCTATCCCGCCGAGATGAGCGAGCAGACAAAAGGAACCGACTTATTTTATGACACATAAATTGGCGGCGAGAAGCGTCTGGCTTTGTGAGGAGAAAGCCAAATAAGAGAAATGCTTAGTTGTTAGATTGAAAACACTCTCCGCTTTGAACAAACAAGAGCAATAGCCGCTCAATTATCAGTCAAAGCGAGTTGATTTTTCTTGCTTATCCAACAGGCGACAAGGTTTTATTGGAAACGTCGCCCCGCGTTCCCCGGCCTCGGGCCGCGATTATTCTGCCGTGTCATGTTTGCGCGTGTCAAATGGCACTTATAGGCCTTTGCCATTGATTTTTGTGCCGAGCTCCGGATGGCTGGCGGACGGCCATCGTCTCATTATTTTTCGCGTCGCCGGGCAGTCGCCTGACAGTTGATCGGCCGTTATTCGTAACGCCGTATATCGAGGCGCGTGTATATGTGCCACGGTGTGCGTGTTATGGCCGTTTTCATTGTGTGATTTGTAGCTTCTTCCAAGCGGCAAATGGCCAAACTGAAAACCGCAAGCAAATGATCGTGACTCACGTTCATGGAGCTACAGGTAGAAAAATTCGGTTCAAATTTGCCGTAAAGCCAATCCCGGACACTCGTTGCTATGGCTGCTAGGCGGGTGAAAACAGCCATTTAGAAATACAGTTGGCGCCCGCGTTACGAGATGAATGCGTTCCGCGGTTGGGCTCGTTAGGCGAATTCCCCGTATGGCGGGCAATCCAAGCCTATGCTAATTGCTTATGCGTTTGGAACCCCGGGTAAAAACATCAAAATTGAACATACATATTGTTCTGCCCACAGTAATATTTGTTGAGAAATGTTTCCAAATGTTGTAGTTCTTTTGTTCTGTTTACAATCACGTGTTTGTTCCGTGTATTTAGCTTCCGTTCGCTACTTTATTTTGAAGGCGCAAACAGGAAGTCGCCGTGTGTAACGGTAGCATATAGGCCGTGCTTAGAAAAGAACGTGCGCAACTTACTTAACTTCGGCTGGACATTGTGTTTGTCTTCGTGCTTTCTTGTCCCTCCGAACGCAATGGCTGTAAGTCCTGTATTAGTCCTGTGTTCTAGACATTGTTTTGGTTGAATTTATATGAATGTTAATGGCCAAATTAGCATATTAAAAGATCGCGAACGTGTTCGTTTAGCATCGCTAATTGCTAGCTGACGTTAGCATCTAAGCTAATTCATTTTCTACGGAAGTCATTTGTGACGCATTTATTTCGTTAGCAAAGTGCTAATGCTAATTTCGTTTGTTTTCAGTTTCACTCTGAATGTTCATGAACCTCAAGTCATCCCAAGTGTAATAAAAGGAGCAAGACGCTCAGCTACCTGGCTCATGAAACTAATTAGAGTTTGGCTTGCTGTTGAACAACGTTCACATACTACGTGTATCCAACACGTTGCGATAACAGTACACATATAAAAAATTGCGACCAAAATAGTATAGCAGGTGCTACGTATGTATAATATACATTTATACGATCAGAAAACACCATACATGAAAAATATAGAAAGGATTTATTTACATTTGAGTGGCGCTTGTTTTGCCCATATTCCCTAGTAAGGGTAGCGTACTTGGTATTTCTTGATTATCTCCAGCTTCCTTTCCATCTAAATCAAATTCTTACTTCTCTCTTTAACATCACTAGCAATCTTGGGACCCATGGCTAACCCAAAAAACGTTGAAATAAGCAGTAAAATGCACTATTAATTCGATTTTGTAACCACTCAACTTTCAGATTGCTGTAACTTCATCCGTTTTTGAGCTAGCCCCGCGTATTATGTATAACTTTCAAGTTAACTAAGTGTAGAATTAGAATATATGAATTCTTCAATTTTGTTTTTCTGAGACAGAAGCCCGATTTTTATGAAAATGGATCCCATTTTATTTTTATCTGAGCAGGATATCCGAAAACAAAATTCCTCGATAGCTGACGCCCTATTTTCGTACCTTACTGATCAAATATCAGTTCCAATAAGCAACTATTTGAAAACAACTTGACTTTCATCGCATTGTCAAAAAATCTAAAATCAATCATCCCCTAATATATAGACGACTGATTTCCCCTTGTGGATTCTGCGCTCTTCAAATACACCGAATTAAGCAGGAGTTCAAGCAAACGGGATCACGTGAGGACAACCTTAACCGTCGGCTTTCATTTGTCCGTGGCAACGGCGGAGCCCTTGAACATTTGTGGGATTACTGTGAGTTGAAGATGGCAGACAACGAGTCGCATTGAACTCTCGCCATGCAATAAGCGAACCGGCTGAACCGCAGCTTCCTTGAAGAGTTTTATTTTGTTTTTGTATTTCAGATTAGAAGTAGTCAAAAACGGCTTTCAGTTTTTGTTTTTTTTTCATACGAACCCTGAAGGTAAAATAACCATCGCTGCAATGCTTAACCTTGTACTTTGTGGAAAAAAAAAAAAAAAAAAAAAAAAACTACATTCAGGTGGTTTAGACTGTGCTCGTCACCAACATTGCGCTCCAAGGTTGAGGACAAGGTTTTCTGTTGGTTGTTGATTGCTTGCCTTTCAGACTATAGATCTGTTTGTTTACAGCATAGATGTCGAAATCCAGTCCTCGAGGGCCGGCATCCTGCATGTTTTCCGGTTTTCTTTCCCCAACACACCTGATTCAAATGATTGGCTCATTAGCAAGCTCGGCAAGAGCTTTAAAAGGATCCCAATCATTTGAATCAGGTGTTTTTGAGGCAAAAGGTTTGAAAACATGTAGGATACCGGCCCTCGAGGACTGGAGTTCCACACCTGTGGTTTACAGTATTTGTGAACCGTGGATGGCTAGCGACCAGTCTGATGTCTATGGTAATTTTTACTACACTGTAAGACAAAACAATACTGTTTTTATGATAAAATACCGGCACCTTGATTGCCAAAAAACTACGGGTAAATTACGATAACACATTTTCTACATTTTCGGGTAAAAAAAAAAAAATATTGAATAAATATTATTGAATAAAATGTATTGAGTGAAAACAACAGTATCAAAACTTTTTTTCTGTAAATATAGAAAGTGTTACCCTAATTTAACGTTTAAATGTTTTTTGTAACAGAGTAGAGCAGTGGTTCTCAAATGGGGGTACGGGTACCCCTGGAGGGACTTGAAGGAATTCAAGGGGTTACTCCAGATTTCAAATAAACAAACATGCAAAAATACTTGAAAAATATTATTGAAGTAATTAAATGTTTCAGGAAAATACAAATTCCTGAAACGGATTTTATGTTCTGTAGGTTATTCAATTTCTTTTAAAAAGCCAAAAATCCTTTAAAAATATTATTGAATTAAATGTTTCAGGAAAATACAAATTCCTGAAACGGATTTTATGTTCTGTAGATGATTCAATTTCTTTTAAAAAGCCAGATTCTCCCCTTTACTAGAATAATTAGACCCAACTTGTCACGTGCCACCACTCGTTACCTGTCAAGTTAATGATTTATTTTTTTGTGAACAGATCTCTACTTTAATCATCAAAGAGGACACTTTATGTTTAATAGTTTTCTGTTGACAAAAACATTTATAATTATTTCTTTTTGAGAACCGGTGTGACGCTTTATGTTGATTATTTTTTGCGAACAAACATATTAACTAAATTGATGATTTTATTTTTGTACTTCAATCCCAAATCTGTTGACAAATACCTATTTATAATTTTTTTCCCTTGAGAACAGGTCTGACACTTTAACAATTTTTTTGTGGACAAATATTTAATAATAATTAAGTTATTTCTTTTTGATAACAAATCTCTTGTTAGGGGACACTTTATGTTGATTATTTTTTTTTTGAGGAACACTGAAAATGACGTTTGAAAGGTGCTAAAGTTTAATAATTGAGACAGTGATGAAACCTTTTAAGTCTTTTTTTTTTTTTTTTTAGCCCAAAATGCTTTGCACTTGTTAAGGGGTACTTGGCTGGAAAACATATTTGACAGGGGGTGCATCCCTGAAAAAAGGTTGCGATCCACTGGTGTAGCGTTGGATGGGCTAGGCTCCAGCTCATATCAGGAGAATCAGTAAATAGATTGATGACTTTGAATTCCACTTCGGCCCCCTGTAGTTTTATCCGCAAAATATCCTCCACGTGGTCTGGCAACTTTCCGGCCTCGTGCGCGACTTGACGGCGGGACCGGTTCCACGCTAGGAGAGACGCGTGACGAACAACGCCCGCGGCTCTCATCAAGAACGGCAAATGAACGACCTGACAAATGGAGATGATTCATCACTTTAATGCACGGAGCGGGCTGTTCATCACGGGCGCAAATTAGTCGCGGGCTATTCATTTGCAAACATTCCGGCAATTCCCCCATCCACATGCTGTAATTGCGACTGATTTATTTCACTGGGCGAGGAGGACAATCTGGTCCAAAGATCACATGATCCCAAATGTTGTCATGTGATCTCAATGGTAATTTAACGCACCGCTCATTAGCTACGCGTAAAAACGGAAAACACTTTTTGAATCATTACTTCGGCGCAAAATTCTGATATAGCTCAAACGGCATATTTAGTCAAATCTTCTCACCTCCTTCCGAGACCCTCAACATGATTTAGTACTTGCTAATGCGCATAATATGTACCGCAGTCATGTACAATTACAGAACGTTCCTTCAAGCTGCGATTGTCTCGGATTGCTTACTTACAATCGCTACTTTTAATTGGCTTTTCATCACAAACATCATTACAACTTAGCGACAAGTTTAACTGGCAATTTTGGCAATTAGCGCCATTCAATATAATCAAGAGCACATTTGTTTGTTTTTTAATTGCTTCGCTCTTGCACATACAGGATATAAATCCAGTGACTCTCGCAGAGGAGAAAGACTACGTTCATAAACTGCGAATGTCACTTCAGCCTGATACGAATTGATGGTGTTGACATTACGGATTCTGTAACGAGGAATAAATTTCGCATGTGCTGGAGCACAGGGTGGGATCATTTGATATAGTGCAACTTCTACATTTCAATGCCCCGCTAGCAATATAATTATTTTGGCCACAGTTTTTCTAAAAACAAAAACAAACAAACAAAAAAACCACTACATTTGACAAATGATGAATAAATAATAAATAAATCCCAGCTATAAATAGTATATTTCTCAGACATTCAAACATTCAATACAATATATATATATATATATATATATATATATATATATATATATATATATATATATATATATATTTATATATTTAAGAACAACAATACACTATTGTCGTTGAAAATGTTGCCGTTTTTCCTCACAGCACGGTCATGTGAGAACGAGGAAAAACGTAGAATTGTAAATGCCGTGTCTGTGTTGTTCAAATGGAAATGCGACAGAAGCATTTTGAGATGTATTTACACGAGAACTGATCGTAATCGGGCTCCCAAAACAACAAAAGGGGTACAGTGAAACACATTTCTGATTGGATGAGGCTTTTTAAATTGTCCGTAGGTGGGACTGTGAGTGTAAATAAAAAATATATCACAATAAATGTTTAATTTGTTGTCACATGTAAAATATATATGGCACTTAAGTTAAATATAACAATATTTTCACACATAAAGCAAAACAGAAGAAGATTAAGCCCCTCATTGTATTATTTACAGTAATGCACAGTTGGAACATTTAATCAGTAATTGCTTCCACTTTTGAAGTTTAAACCGTCTTAGTGATCCCTGAACAATTTTGCCATCTCGCAAATATCTCCATCAAAACAAATGACCACTTTATTACCTTTTGTCTTATGAATATGAGCACAGGTGATGTGATTTTCAGTTGACAGGAAGTGGCAAAATATTTTAAAGTGACTCTTTGTAAGATTTTTCATTAAAATGAATACATTAAATTATTATTTTTGAAAACTTGCAAATAAATGTGTACTTAATGACCCGCGGTATGTTTTCAATATAATCGTAGGTCTAGTTATTATATTACATGGAGGGGTGGCACTCCTCCGGAGGTCGCAATGCAGCAGGAGTGTTTTGCTGCATTTACCGCAATGCACCTAAAGCTCCCATTGGCGCATGCGAAAAATTACACATGCTGCTGGTAAAGGTATGAATTATACATGAAAAATAACTGTTACCAAAGTAATTATAAACAGATGAACTTTTCCTGCTGAAAATGTTTAAAACAGGAAATTATCCCTTTAACATGCTAACCAGTCGAAAGTTGCTAGCTTAACGGCGCTCAGTAGCCAACATAAAGTCCTGCCTGAGCTGTGCTAGCTAACTTTACTCATTAGCCAATGTTCAGATTGTCAGATGGTAACCTTCACCACTGGCAATAACGAGCCTCTCATTTCTTTGTATCATTTTAAAAAGTTGACCAAACCCTCCTGTTGTTCTCACTGAAAATTTTCAATATGCTGCGGTCTGCTGACAATACTTTAGCTTGGTGGCTAAAGCTAGCTACTGGAAGAGCAGAAACAAACGTGTGTAGGTGAGATTTCACTGAATATTTGATGGATTAAAAAGAAAAACCCTGAAAAAAAATGTAGGTAGGAGCTTCACTGCATTTGTCTCTTTCGCTCTGTACATCTTTATTATTCAGAGTTAGCTAGTGCCTGCTCACTGCGCGGCGCCTTTGCTGTCACATTCAAGGCTTTCATATCCAAGTGTGCAAATGTATTGGACGTGACGAAACAGGAATGCAGTTCATTAAGGAAGCGCATCAGAAAGGAGAGGCCGCCTTATTCCTTAAGCTCCCGCAGGACTAATTCGGTTCGGTAACGCGAGCACGGCGTCATCATTTGCTAAAGCGTAGTGCATCATTAGACATAACGCTGTACACGGGCCCGTATTGTTTATGCCCGTTCGCCGAAACAATTAGTAGCGCTTTGCAGCAAAGCCCGGTGGTTTGTCTTTATTAATAACGCTGCCAAGACCGCTGATTGCAACCACAACAATCAATGAGACACTTTCCACACAGAGTGGTGAAAATGAAAAATGAAAAGTCAACGCCGTTTGTAAGGGACTCATAACGGCGAGGTGAGAGATTTTATATTGTCACTTCTTATAATTACTTTTTAAAGCGGCAGTAAATTTTGCGCGCGTGTGCGTGCGCTATTGGCAAGACATCAGGATGAAATATTAGTATTGCAGCAACGGGCCGAGAAGATGCTTGTTTCAGCATGTCGCGCATGACACCCATCCTTCCAACGGGCTCCAATCGATGACTTCTTGAAAAGTCAAATGTTCTGACGATCGGAGGGCGTCGGCCCGACAACCCTCTTCCCTCCTACCGACTTGTGAGCGTGGGCGTGACTCAGACTCACAAAAATTTGCTATTCTGAGATGGTCAGACTCATTCAGGCATTAAAGGGGAAGTCATGCCAACATTTTTCTTGACAATAAAATCTTAAATGCAGCCCTGTTAGCCTAAACACAGTACTTTGATTTATATGTCTGTGGAATATGATTTATGCAGAAAGAGCTTGGTTTTATCCATCTGAGAAGGCGGCCATTTTGTCACCTCGAATAAAAACGGCAGCTCAGGGCGAAGGGAGTGATGTAATGATTTTTTTTTTTTTATTGTCATGTTTTGGTTGAAGCTGATCATCTTTTCACACTTCTGTGCAAAAAAGCAAAACAAAACATTTGTTGCTTCTCAAATGATTTTTTTCTCCATAATTTCCCCACTTTGATGTTTATGGTTATCAAACAAATGCAAAATGTCAGACAACCAAAGCAAGCACGACCCGCGACTTTTAAAATGGGGATTTCTTTCGATTAAAGAAAGACAAACACATGTAAAATGTCAAACACAACCCAAGCAAACATGACATGCACTTTTTAAAAGGTGATTTTTATTGGTGAAAGAAAGAAAGAAAGAAAGAGAAAGAAAGAAAGATAATGATTAAAAATAGAAAGGAAACAGAGAAAGAAAGAAAACAAGAGAAAGAAAGAAAGAAAGAAAGAAAGAAAGAAAGAAAGAAAGAAAATGATAAAAAAATAGAAAACAGACAAAGAAACGGAAAGAAAGGAGGGGAAAGAAAAGAGAAAAACAGGAGGACAAAGACAGAATACAGAAAGAGAAATAAAAAGAGAAATGGAAAGAGGAAAAAAGACACAAAAAACAACAAAGAGTGAAAGAAAGAAAAAATGAAATGGAAAGAGAAAAAAAGACAAACAGAAAAAATAAAGAAAGAAAAAGAGGAAAACAAAAAGAAATGGAAAGAGAGAAAAGTGAGAAAGCCAGGAGTGAGACAAAAAAAAAAGACAGAAAAGAATCCACAATGGATGTCATAGTTCAGCATGCTTACATGTTCAAAGTTAGTAAGACGTACACAAAACTTTCTGGGCTTAGCCTTAGTTTTGTACATTTTAATCATATATCGTATTAATACACCGGTTGGCTCGTCATTTTCAACACTGTATCACAAAATATTATGAAGGAAAAATAAATAAATTCCTGCGCTTGAACATTAATTGACTCATTGAGTGCCATTGACGGCTATAAACCTGAAAAATCCATTTTTACTGAGCTGGCACAAATCACAACTATAACGGCTTTATGAAAGTATTATTGAATTTTTGGAACTTTTGCCACATGAGGTTTCAAACAGATAAAAAATTGGATTTGTGAAGAATCAACACCAAGTGGGACTGTGATGTGAAGTGCAATGAAATGCACCCATTTTTTTTTTTTAATAGATAATACTGAAAAGTAGTATGTGACATTCAGTTTTGAGGGACAATTTTGGTACTTTTTCACAATTCCAGATAGTCTTGACAAGGGAAACCATACTATAAGATAATGTAATAATGTAAACATGTATGGTCAATGTAAACTATTGACCTTTTTGTCCGCCAGCCATAAGCATCTGATAATTGGTTCAACTGTTCCGATGGTTTTCATGTCATTTCTATCCAGCGTACGTAGGCTGTGCAAGCGATAATTAGTCGCCGATTGTGAAGAAGAATTAGATTGGCGCGAAAGCCTTTTGCTGGAGACGTTTGAATCAATATTACATTATCCGCTTCCCTCTGCCGTCGGTGCCAATGTATGTTTGAACAATGTTTAGAACACGCAACAATGAGATTCTCCGCGTTGTCACGCTCTTAATGTTAGAAGCTAAACAAGCCATGAAACATGATTTGTAATGTTTTTAACATGCATATCCCTTGGGCAATTTTTGTCGCCAGCCGTTGATTGAGAGCATACGCAATAAATTATTTTTTCAAAGTAAAATAGAAAAAAAAACACTTTTTTTTTTTTCCCTCATTGGAAGCCAATTTACATTTTCACATGTCCTTGTCCAGACATTCTACCTTCAGATTCCGCGAAAATGAGGATAAGAGCAAGAGAAAATCAATTAATGGGTAAATCTAGACTTTTTTTGTGTGAAAAAGTAAACGATAATGGAACCTTTAAAGTTGAACCAAACTCACTGGTTGACTCCAAGGTCTAATTTCACCTAATTTCCCCCATAGGACACATTATACACAGTTTATTTAATGTGTGTGTGTGTGTGTGTGTGTTTTAATGCATTTGGACATCAGTTATACCGTATTTTCCGCACTATAAGGCACACCGTCAATGAATGGTCTATTTTAAAACTGTTTGTATATATAGGGTGCATCACATTATAAGGCGCATAGAATAGAAGCGATAGTAGTGGCCGTGGTTGCGTTATGTATCCACTAGATGGAGCTGCGCTAGAGGGAATGTCAACAAAACAATCAGATAAGTCAATCAAACTTTATTAATACACAGAATCAGAAATTGAGACTAAAAAATATGAGTGAAAAGTACATGGAGTACATTTTTGTGTTCTCTAATCTGTACTCTTAATTGAATCAGCAAACCACAGGATGTGTCGTGACTTTTACGTGACCCTCTCGGTGTTTGTAATTTTCCTGTGTGTGAGCGAGGATGAACTCGCGCGGTGGTTCAGTCTGCTCGCTTCTTTTATTGAACATGAGCTGTAAGTTCAACCTCATAAAAACAAACACATTTGAAGTTACAGTTTATAGGATGCACCCATACATTTTTGGAAAAAAATAAGTGCATCTTTGAGGAATTGTGGTATTTAGAATTAACACCCTAACCCTAACCCTAACCCACTGCGTGTAAAACAAAACAAAAAAGTCAATGAAACCTCGACGTGAGTCCTCTTCATAGAAGCGGTAGACGCGATAGCTCTGTAAGTAAAATGAAGTCACGATGACATGGCGGCCCGTCTTCTGAAGTCATTTTACCTCCCAAAGTCTTGTTGAAATACTGCGCTGGAGGGAGCTTAAAGAGGAATAAATGTGAGGTGATAGTGACCTGGAGGAAGTGGGTGTGAGCGAAACCCTTTAAATCAGCGCGCTAAATAAATCTTCAATAAAAGCTTGTGAAAATTACCGGCGCGGCTGCCAGGGGTGGCGCCGGAACTTTCAAGGTGATGCCGTAGTCCCTGCATCAGCGGAGCGTTGCCGGGGCGACGGCGTTATACTTGTCCGTCGGTAAAGAATGTCAAGCGATCAGGAGGCGGAGCTAAGGGGGCGTTTGGAGCACTCCGCCTCGTCTGTGGAGGAGTTGCTTCACAAATTCATCAGGCTGCATTTTTCATGCACATATAGAAATTGTCCCAGCTTTGAACAGTTTTCCTCTCTTCTGAATAAAGTCAGAGACTCAAGTCTCAGATGGCTCTAAAAGATTATTAAGAGTGATTGTTTATTTAATAGGGTACAGTGCTAAAATGCAGTAAAATTTCGCACATTAGGTGTTTCACCGATTCTTTTTTTTTTTGCTGAATTGTTTTACAAAGCTTTGAGTCAGTGTCTAAACAGATGTGTGCAGTTAGTGTGTGGTGAGGCATTATACAGCCTTGAAACATAAAAAAAAAAAAAACATTCAAATGAAAATAAAAAATGAAATAAGAGTACAGAAAAAGATCATCTTAAGATACCTGATAGAACATACATTAAAAACAATGGAATAAAGGAAAAAAACAAAAGATAAAAACAAAACAATGAACAAAAGATGAAATAAATAAAAGAAAAAGGACAAAAAACACATTAAACTGAACAAATATCAATTTATTAACCTTTTCACTTATTTTCACTTTTTTTTTTTTGGAATGTAACGGCCACTATAAAAGCTGTATACACGTACACCCTGTAGAAAAAACTCGAAATTTAAGACAAAAATTTCTAATACTAATTAAAGTTGGGCATTTAAACTGAATTATTTCAACTCACTTTATTTTACAAGACAATATCTTTTAACTGTTATTTTAAAAAACTCCTACAAGTTGGGTTGACCAATTTTACAATGCAATAACCCTTTTTTTGTTTTAACCTTTTTATGCTGGTGTAACCATAGTATTTCCTGGGAATATTGGGGAGATAAAAAAAAAAAAACACAAAATCAATCTGAAGAATGTTTTCGAAACATTCAACGATCCACTCTTGATCACAAGGGAGCAAAAATGTTCTAATTTGCTCAAAATATGCGTATCCAACTTCAACCGTTTTTTAAATATGAAAAAGCACATATGTGACCAAGAAAAGATCAATTTGCGTTTATCATACGGACCTTACTCCAGATAACGCTCGT
Organism: Hippichthys cyanospilos; assembly: GCF_059441005.1. Classification (NCBI taxonomy): domain Eukaryota; kingdom Metazoa; phylum Chordata; class Actinopteri; order Syngnathiformes; family Syngnathidae; genus Hippichthys; species Hippichthys cyanospilos. Next base: position 3,595,075 of record NC_142379.1, read on the forward strand.
TATCTTTGCCGACAAACTTGAGCGCTAGTTTTAGGTAGCTAGCTAACTGGCTATCGTTGCATTTCCCGTCATAATCAGTCTCTGGCTCAACCTAACTGATCGTTACCCACACACAAACGAGTTTGTGATTGTTAGTATTCATCCATCCGTTTTACATTCCTGCTTAGCCTCACAAGGATTGCTGGTGCCTATCCCAGCATTCTTTGTCCAGTGGGCGGGGGACACCCTGAACTGGTTTCCAGCCAATCACAGGGCACACAGGGACAAACACACCCAATCACGGATTAGGACAATTTAGCACACCTACCATGCATGTTTTGGGAATACGGGATGAAGCCCAAGTGCCCGGAGAGAACCCACACGGGCACGGGGTGAACATGCAAACTCCACATCGGACGCTGGTCTCAAATCTGTGAGGCCGATGTGCTAACCACTATTCCAGCCTTGGTTAGCATTGAACGTGATAAAAATTTGGCAATGTTGCGACGATCTTTTCGACATTTTTTTTTTCCCCAGTCTCTCGCTAGATACGATGCTCAAGTAGGATCTGATTAGCAGTACTGTGTGTGCTGGAGCATAGGAAGCACATGTGTACAATAATGGTCATTATTACCTGTCGGCCGAAAATAGACGGGGGAAGGTCACCGGCAAATGTCAACTCGTTATTCCCTAAGGACTTCTGTGGATAATCATTGAGATACATAGCCTGTACAATTGAGTTTTACCGCAGGCTTCACTGTTTTTAGGAGGAATGTCACCCCTTTACACACACAAGATTTTTACATAACACGCCACATTTAGCGACGCTCGTATGAAAGAGGAACACTTCAATCCACCTAGTGCTAATGCCTCTTATTTTTTTTGCTTCTTTTAAACAGTCCAGGACTCGCACATGAATGTATTTTATTTTGACTTCCGACCCTCTGAAGTCGAACACACATGTTCAAATCACGAAGCCCATCAAAATGAAGGAATTTTCGATGGATTTTGTACGGATGTCCGGGAGTCTTAAAGATCCAAAAATGAGCCCTCGGTAACCGTGCGATCTTGCTGTGAAGCCGGATTTGGTCAAAATAGGTCCAAAATTACGATTGCATGTCATTTAAAAAAAAAACAAAAAAACTCAGGCCGGAAGCACTTAACCTTACTGTGATCTGCTACTGCTCTGCTATTTCATTTCAAATACATACATCGAGATAATCTTTTACATCTCACAGGCCTTTAGTGTGCTGTAAAGCTTTTACACGATGGGCGACTTTGTCTTTGGTCTCTTATGGATTTAATGATGTTCGCTGCTTTGACTCGACTTGAAAAAGGTGTTGGTTGGCATTAAAAAAAGAAAAATGAGAGCTGGCTTCTTAAGTCAAGTATTAATGATGGAGTCATGGATTTTTTTTTTTTTGAGGCAGCTTTAATTGGCTTGGAAGGGTTTTGACTGTTTACATTTAAAAAGTGACTCTTACTTACGAAAAATTCATGTTACGAAATGACTTCTGGAACAAATTTATCCTCACGAGGGTCGCAGGCTCGCTGGTGCTTATCCCAGCTGACTTGAGGGGCAGTGGGGGGGGGCACCCTGGACTGTTTTATTTATATCTATCTATCTATCTATCTATCTATCTATCTATCTATCTATCTATCTATCTATCTATCTATCTATCTATCTATCTATCTATCTATCTATCTATCTATCTATCTATCTATCTATCTATCTATCTATATATATATATATATATATATATATATCTTTAGGTGTTCTTTTTACTGCTATTAAAAATTGTAAATATTGTCAATTTTAGACATATGGAAAACCTGATTTTTAGAATGCATTTCCCCTGATTTTTGCATTACTTTCAATGGCAACTTGTGAACAGGGTGCAATAGAAATTTTTGTCTTGAGAACACAAAACCACCGGGGCACAACTTTTGACATTTGCAAGCCTTTCAATCACTTCATTGAGTGGCTTAGCCTGACTCCTGTAATGCAAATTCCCGCTATGCATTGTGGGATTAGAAGTTAACAGGCTTTGATCCGTGAACTAAATGTTGCAGGAAGCCTTTTTTTTTTGCTGCAGGAAAACATTTTATTTCATGTAATGCAAAACATTATTTCTGCATTTCCCTGTCTGCAAATCTGCAACACTTAATAGCTGTGAACGTTTTTTTTTTTTCTCCCTCACAAAATGAAAGTTCTTGGTAACGAAACAAGCCTTGGAACTTACAACTGCTGCGTTCAATTCCCTCCGTCTTTCTGTGAAGGTATACTTTTCCTGGTGTTGAAAAAGTGCACCCACTTTACAACAAAATCCATTAAATTAATAACCCTGAATGAATTAAAGTTGCTCAAATTTGCCTCGATGTGATCACCCATTTGAAGGTTCATGATTTTTAATACTCCGAAGGTATTAAATTACTGGGAACTAATATGCGCTCCCACACGGGGCGGGATTTTTGTTACGAGTAGATCACCTAAAATGGCTTTTACTCCAAGTACAGATTTTTAATGTTCCTGTGTTTAAACTTTGAAAATATGTGGAGTGTATGCAGATGGACTTTTAGGCAAGAACCTTCCCCAGAAATGTAATCAAGTGGATTTGGCAGCCAAGCCAAGCATTTCAAAAACACATTTTCATTTGAGACACGATTATTCATCAGCTATGTCAGTACTTTGATGGAGAAGTTTTGAAATGGAAGAATGTTAACTCAAAACTGGAATCCTAGCAAAATTCGGAGCCAGATGAAGGTCCGTTTTCCGTTTATTTTATCCTGTTGATAAAACGTTGATTAGAATTATTTTACATTGTTGTTAGGCTACAGAGTTTCAAAATTTTTTAATTTTTGGCTGACGGTGGGCCTTGAGATTTTTCTAATGAAATGCCTGAGTTCAAAAAAAGTTTAAAAAGCACTATGCAAAGACCCACACTAGCAGTCATAGTTAGCATGTGAATTTTATGTCGTAATTTTCAATAGTTTCTGTAACTCCTTGAACAAATTGTACTATATTGTTTATTGTAAGGCGCCAGTTAGCTTCTGATGGTATTTGTATGAAAATAAAAGCATGTATTCATTCCAAAGCGTCAATTTGGAATTAGCTGTTTTAATGCGAGATTAATAATGTTTTAATTTTTTTTATTAGCTTCTAAAACCACTGGAGTTTGTTTGTCCAAACTCTGAGGAATTTTCCGTTTCAAGATGGCAGCTAGCATTAGTGGTTAACATGGACATAATGGATAGTTTCAGGGAGTCTTTCACTTTGAAAACCAGCATTTTTTTTTTTAATATACAGGCTCTGTAGAACTATTTTTTTCCAAGATGCCAATCAGAATTTAAAGTTAGGATGCGAATTTGATTTCTTGATTGCATTCAGCCCCTGAAACTTATACCTTGGAATAAAAAAAAAAACAGTACAGAGATTATACAAGCGTGCGCCAGTTTTATTGGTTAGCACGTTCTCTGATTTCTTCTTTTTTTGAAGCTTCTGACACTTGCATTTGTTTCACCTCAAAATTACCTTGACATTCGCTATGTATGCGTGCTGCTACTGAATTATTAATGAATGAAACCGGAATATGCAATATAATAGGGTTGAGCCCTCGGGAGTGTTTTTCAGGTTAACTGAGAAAAAAAGGCATGTTTTTGTGACGTGTAGGAGGAGAGATTTCTTGGAACAGATGTGGAACGCAGGGTACGGGATCTTCTGACACGGCAGCAGCTGCTGTCACACGACTACCGAACGAGCCATCCGATCGTAAGCGTGTCGTCTTTTTCAGTTGCATACAATACCCTCGGACGATAATCTGTTCCGCCAAATCTGAATTATGTGCAGTTTAACCGTTAACTAGCGTAATTACAATCATCTCTGGTAATTTTCCCACAGTTTTGCAAGGACAGTTCCGTTTTATGTCTCGGTGAAAATAAAAATAAAATACAGGCTGTTCATTCAGCACCTTTCATTTCCGACTGTCAGGCCTCGTTTGTTTAGCGGCTTAATTAAATAGTTCCACTCGGGGATCTCACGGGACGCCGCTCGTTCCGCCCCCGGATTCATCCGAGCATCTTAGCCGCACCGATTTGACATCACGATTCCGGGAGTGGGCTTCACGTTTAATCGTATCTCCTTCCATCTAGTCATTGTGAAAACTCGGACGTTAACTTTGAAACTCTCGGGCCAGTCCAGTGCGCAGCGCTCCGAATGGAAGCCTTCGGAGCTTTTTCCCAATTACAAGACTGTCAGAACCAATTAGCCTGTCGGCGGATGAGCCGGCACGAGCGTCCGTATCCACGGCCGCGACTCTCGTATTGTTCCGTCTCGACAAAAGGCTCCAACGCCGCAATTACCGTGAAAGATTTGTTTAGCGTGTTGGGCACCGAGCATAATCGTTAATCATCGACGGTTCCGACGGTTGGTTGTGCCGGAGCAATGTGGCTCTTTTCATATTTCCCGAGCAGCTGTTCTCAAATGAAAAATCCATCATTAGCATACAATTTATCTGCGAATTAGTCACCGTGGCAAAGTTACTGCCGCTGCTTTGCTTGCACATTTGTTTGATTCTATTCAGTGGAGAGCCGCAGTTAAAAGCTGCTGTGTCTTTCCTGAATGTGATCAGAGAATAGGCAATTAATGGTAAATGATAGACAACTTCTGTATTTCAGGTCGAGTTTTTATCCCTCATTTTCAACCAACATTTCAACACAACATTCTCAGCCGATCAGAATCGGGGGGAAAACGATCGGGGTTAGGAAAATTTAATTTCAAGTGAAAGTACACACATACATATATTTTCTGTATGTGTGCTATGGGAAACATGGAAACAGCGGAAGTAAACAGTGAGTGTGATCAGTGTTACATGGATGTGTATGTATACTGTATATATGTGTGTATATACAGTACATATGTAGATGTATATATGTAGATATGTGTACAGTATATGCATATCTATATATGAATATATGTATGAATATGTGTGTGTATACGCAAATACACATCTATCTATCTATCTATCTATCTATCTATCTATCTATCTATCTATCTATCTATCTATCTATCTATCTATCTATCTATCTATCTATCTATCTATCTATCTATCTATCTATCTATCTATCTATCTCTATCTATCTATCTCTCTATCTATCTCTCTATCTCTCTATCTATCAAGATCGAGTATTAACAGGCTGTTAGATCTATATCTATCTATCTCCATCCATCCATCCATCCCTACCTACCTATCTATCTTTGTATCTCTCTATCTCTCTCTGTATCTCTCCATCTCTCTATATCTGTATCTCTCTATCTCTATCCATCTCTGTATCTCTCTATCTCTATCCATCTTTATCTCTCTATAGAATCTTGAAATTTTAACTGTTTTACGCCCTAGAAACGTCCTTATAATACAGTGAGAATAAGTGTACCTTTGGTGTCCATGTTATTTGGCTCGAACGTTCATTGCTGGTGTCAGTTTGACTTTTTGCTGACCGCGTACAATAAAGGGGGAGAAAAAAACGTCTAAAATGACTTGAACTGAAATTACATGCACTCGTTTCATGCATAATGTCGATATCATTTAGATTGCGCTTAGTAATATTGTATTTATTCACTAGACTGAGATTTTAGTATGATGCAATGTTAATAAGCAATGACAAATCACAACAATCTATTGTGTCGCTGGTGATTAAGATAAACATCGCTGAACTGTTTGATCATTAATGGTATGAAAACTCCTGACAGGTAAATTCGATTTACTTTCATGATGACACACTAACTTTGTTTGTGTGAGCACGACTTCAGGCGGATCTGTCAAACTTGTCGAGAAAAAAAAAAAAAAAATCTTCTCCCACACATGCAGGCGGATTGTTAAAAGGTACATTTGACAGCTTCTCCTCTTTCCACTCTGTGATTCCAGCAACTTGGGCCTCGCAAACCTTCTATTGTGACTAGAGGTAAAAGAAAAGCTCGTGTCTCTGCGCCGTTTCTCCATGTGGGGAGTTGTGGGGGATTGACGACGCCTTGCTTCTAGGAGACGAGACTTTGTTTGTGATGATTGTGCGCGAGCGCACAGACACACAGACGTTCTCTTTCCCCCGCCGATTTTCGACGCGTGTCGTGGGACCGCCATCAGTCGGATCGGTGGCACGCGGAGAACAAAGTGCTCTGTGTTTGCCAGGATGCTAACTTACCTCCTCTGAGGTTGTTCTTATGAAATGAAACCTGCGCTTTGACGCTTCTGGGGAGTATTACAAAGAATCAAAGAGCTATAAAGTGTTATTCATTGAAGGCAAATATGTTCAGGACTATTACATTGCAAAAAGGTTCCCACTGAAATCAACCATTCATCAATTTCCACAGCGCTTGTACTCGTTATTATTTTTTTTCCAAATGTTTACTTGGTAATCAGTTTGAAGTTGTAATAGCAGTACTCACCACTAGATGGCAATACAAAAGAGCGCCTCCAACACCAAGACTGTATTTTACCAAAGAAGAAGAGCCAAAACACCCTGCCCAGACGTCATGACCCAATTTTGTCAAGAAAATGGAGTCTTTAAAGTGACGCTGTAAGATTTAGACAGTTTTTCAATAAAAATGAAATTATGATGATAAATGTCAATTATAAATGTATGTTTCAAACATAATCGTGGGTCTAGTTATTAAAATATATTCCATGGGGGTGGCACTCCTCCGGAGGTCGCCATGTCTGTTATAGCTACGGATAGCAGGAGGAGTCTTTATTGCTGCATTTCCCATAATGCACCTAAAGCTCCCACAGGCACATGCGGGAAATTACACATATCCCTTTAAAAGCAAAATAGGAATCAGATTACATTTTCTCCTAATTTAAACGTCACCGCACCAACACCACACAATACATAATTAAATGCTGTTTCTTGCCACAACAGGAACAAAATGTTTTTATTTTCAAATTTAGAACAAATTCAATGAAACATTTGCTAAATTGTGTTATAGTGACTCTTTTGCAGAACTTTTTATGCCTTTATTGTTTGTTCTGATACACATTGCCATGTTTTAAGTCTTTTAAAAAAAAAAAAATCCTAATATTTGCTGTGCTCGCTAGAGGGCATTTGGCTAAAAAATGATTTCACTGCGCAACGTATTCACAGGGGTTGGTACATTACTGAAAAGTTTGAATACCACTGATCTAAAGTCTTCAAAATGGCTTACCCTTTTTTTCATGATGCAATGCTAATAGCTGAACAAACATTTGATAAAGTTGAACAAACATTGAAAAAAATCCCATTTTCTATGATGAAATGGTTGATGATTTAGATTCCTCAACGACGGCACCTTTTCCTCCCTGGATAACAGCTTTTCACATCATGTTACTTTCCCAGCCATCTTGAGGATATAGATGATTCTTCAAAAATAAATAGCTTAATCGCTTGAATTTATTTCGGTAGTCAGTGGAGAATCGCTATACGTGCACCCGATTTGTCTTTGGAATAGAATGGCGGGTTGAGTCAAATCCTCTCATGGCCATAGATTGTACGCTCCCCACCGAAAGTGGTTCAAGTCGGCTATTGTAGCCCCGCACAATAAAACCCAATCGATATCTTATTTCACTCCACGGAAGCGACCGTGTAGCGGCTCGACTGCGAGCGTCACGGCACAACACTTAATCTCCTTGACGACAGCTTGGCTGTTGACCACGCCAGAACAGACTTTGACCGCCTGTCAGCAAATAACAGCGCAATCAAACCCCGCCGGCCACCGACATCTGCCGTCACTTCCGATAGGTCAGACCGAGTCGCTATTGTGTCCTCGTCGATGTGCGTGCGGCCCGAAAGAGCGCTAACCGCACCGTCACGCTATTTCGAGGAGATTTCACGCCGACTCGACTATCGTTAGTCCGTTTAATTGCTCCAAAGAACTCCTGTGCAGTCGCAGCAAAGCGGGATTAAACGGCGGTTGATCTTCCCCGTCATGCTCCTCCTCTTCTCTGATTCAAACAATAAAGTAAAAGTCGCCCGGGAACCGCGCTATTCATCACCTTTTCGCTTTGTAAAAGTAAGCTTTTTTTTCCCCCCCCTCCCGTTTTAATTTCCATCCTACACTTTTCTAATTTCAAAAACATGGACGCGGCGAACGTTCTGATGTTCAAAGCGCTCGGCGTGATTGTACCAGTCTCCTTGCAAAAATGCACAAGTAGTTGTGAAGGGTGCGTAGTGGTTATTAAAATCATCCACAATTCGGATAGTTGATGAGGTTATACGAGCACAATCAACATACAATTCAACGCCTACACCGGGGGTGCGCAATGTGTCCGCCGCGGTCGCCCGGTCTACCGCCTAGCTATTTAGTCGCGCGCATGACATTGTACAAAATACCGTATTTTCCGAACTGTAAGGCGCACCGGTGTGTGTGTATATATATATATATATATATATATATATATATATATATATATATATATATATATATATATATATATCGGAAAAAAAAAAAAAGATCACGGATAAGCCGCACTGGACTATAAACCGCAGTTAATAACATCAGATCGTTACGCAAAAAGAAGTTTATAATTTTTTTCAGTTATTTAATTTTTTTTGTAATTGTCTGCCAGCAGCAACATCCTCTCTTCAACATATTTATAGAAAATGGATGGATGGATGGGTATTTGTTAGTTAAATATTAGTTCAAAATCAATACTTCAATAGCATCTTTTTTGTCTCCCTTTGTTTGTTTTAGTGAACTTAACACATTCTACGTAATTCATATACAATCATAAATACATAAATAAAACACATATACTGTGTACTGTATATAGAATTAACACGTCACAAATTTACCCAACATTTTATACATTCTCTTATTAAATTTAGACATATATATTTTTTTTTTAATAATATATTGTTTTAATTCTTTTTGAGCACAGCTGTTGATTCGTATCTTTTCAGTTCTATTTGATAGTTGTTCCATAAATTGACACCTCGAACAGAGACAGGCATTTACTTGCTGGTGGCTAGCAAAAAACAAACAAACAAACAAAAAATAACACACTGGACAATAAGCCGCAGGGCTCAAAACATGAGGAAAAACTAAAAAAAATAAATAAATAAATAAATAAAATATATATGTGTATATATGTGTGTATATATATATATATATATATATATATATATATATATATATATATATATATATATATATATATTTTAATTAATTAATTAATTTATTTATTTTTACTTTTTCCTCATGTTTTGAGCCCTGCGGCTTATTGTCCAGTGCGGCTTATCTGTGTTATTTTTTTGTTTGTTTGTTTGTTCATATATATATATATATATATATATATATATATATATATATATATATATATATAATATATATGAATGAATGATTTATTTCATCTGAATTCCAAATACTCGCAATAGAAGCAGGCCTTTAGGAGCGATCCAGGAAGCATTTCAGGACCATTTGTGAAGATTTTCATTTTTAATCCGTGCATTGTGCATGCAAAATGCTGGCATATGTTAGAAGGTGTACTAATTGGTGCTGATTTGGAAGGCTCCAACTTGGCAGAGGCGTGCGTTCTCCTGATTGCCAGTTGAGTTCTGTTTTGTAAAGGCAGAAATCTGGCTGGAACTCTTCGGATGTCTTCGGAACGCTCCGGATGTCATCGGATGGTGCGGCGTACCTAATAAAGTGCCCACTCTTCCCCAGATGAATTTCGGTTAAACCGAGCACACTCGCTTTGTCCCGTGGTATGAAAACACATTTTTATTTTTTCCATCTCATCCTGAGCACTCCTAACAGAGATTTTGCAGCCTGACAAACACCAGCTATTGAATATTGATCCAACATCCCCGGGGGAAATTAATGAGGTATCACAGCAAAAGGGGTTCCATCGCAAGTCTGCCTAGAATGACAGCGGTACAAAAAAATAAAATGGCCGATGGTCCAGAGCTGCTTTTAGGTCTTGCATTGAAGTTTGAGAGCGGCTTGTGCCCAAGGCGCCAACTCCAGTGCGCATTTTGCGTTGGGGAGCGATGACAGCTGTTTAACCTGCAGCACTGTTGTCAAACTGGGGGGATTTATGGATAAAGCGATGCCACTGCAGAGAGCACACAGTCATCCCTGCTCTTTTTTTTTTTTTTTTTCTCCAGAGGTGCGGCGTTCAACGTTCCAATTATGTGCAGGAACGGCTGCTTGTGAGCTTCTTCTCAGCTTAACTTGCACAGTGCAGAACAAACAAAACAGTGGCCTGACAGTCAGGGAAAGAAATTTTATGCATGGTGATCGACGTTAGGTGACTCCTAATATTGGAAGCCGTGAACGGAACTTTGCACCTCCCCTTTTTTAAAAAAAAAAAACATTAAAATTTGGACTAGCTTTCATTTGTCATTTGGGTGATTTATCTAGTTGGAGATTGTCACCCACAATTCATTCTTCTTCAAATGTAAATGGTTTACTTTCTGTTTAGTTTTCAGCCTGAGTCCTTTTTGGTATGAAAAAAAAATCTGTACTCTAAATCTAAACTCAAAATCATCTTTGCCATTGGTCCTTCTCATTCACACGCATATACTCAAGACATGCTGTGGCTAACTCATTCCTCTCTTTTCTAGGGTTAGGGTTAGCTAGCTAGCTTCTAGCTTCTACCTTTTGCCTAGTTTCGCTACGGATCATCTGCAAACATAATCATGTTTACCAATAAAATTGGTAAAACTTGACACACTTGCCATTTGATTTACGCTTAAACAAACGATGCTGACTCAAATATGCCTTTTCAGCTATAAAGTTCGTCATCATTTTTTGGAGGGATTTGACTAGAGTCGACAGGAAAGAAGTGTGTTGTGAAGCGCAGTTTAAATATAAAAATGTTGATTAAAAATGTATAAAAGTTGCTCATTCGTCATCAAGTCGACATCTGTTTTGTCTCACGCGTTTCTAGTTTTTCACCAAATTAAAAAAAAAAAAAGAAATACAGGATGTTCTGATTACTATGAAATCTTCTGTGTGGTGATATTTTGGTTTTGCAGTTGATGAATAGGATGGTAAAATTTGGGCAGATATGACAGACAGATTCCCTCCTTTCATGTTTAAACTTGAATGCTAGGATATGTTTACATTTCCTTGCTAGCCCGTTCCTGTGGAATATGTGTCTTGTCCCTCCTCCAGTTATGAGGACAAACTTTGTGGAATCAATCGTAGCTGGCCACCATACAGTCGGCCCCCGGTTTACGAACACCCTGTTTAACGAATAATTCGACTTACGAGCGTGGACCACGGAGATTTTTGTCCCCCACTTACGAGCAAACCTTTCGTCTTACGAACAATCGGACATGTCGGCCATTGTGTATGCAAATATATTTTCGCTTAGATGCGTCAACAAAATCAGCAGTTGACGCTTGTGACAGTAACGTGAAGGCTATTGCTCTTACAACGTCACAGTCACTGTCTCAGTCACGGTGTCAGTCACGGAGTCAGTCACGGAGATGCCAATATGCTATTGGTCGATTAATGGTCACCCGGTCTCACTCACGGAGATGCTATTGGCCGGCGTCACGTCAATCACATGAATGCCGATATGCTATTGGCCAAACGCCTTTATCTAGCTTGATGGCACAGCTGGTCGGGACGGAAGGAAGGAGAGAAAATGAGTGAAAAACGGAAGGAAGGAATGTTGTGAAGACTTTGCAAACTTTATCTGTTAGACATAGCTTCTAAAATTGCTAGTAGCGGTAAAGGAAGAAGTAAGAGGATGATATGTTTTAGCATCTCCGTGACTGACACCGTGACTGAAACAGTGACTGTGACATTGTAAGAGCAATAGCATATCAGCGTTGGTCTCTGCGCCCCTCCGCCTCCACCCAGCTCAAATCACGTTGCTCCAAAGGTAAATATCATTTTTCCTTTGTGAATGTTGTTTAATTTAACTGTACAGTAGATTATATTACTCATTTTTAATATGTGTAAAAAGTCGTGATGTTTTTACCTAAGGTTTTTGCACGCGTTGCACGCATTCACGAATTAACATAGGTTTGGATTGCCCGTCATACGAGCAGTTGGAGTTACGGGCGTAGTCGCTGAACGGATTAAGTTCGTAACCCGGGGGCCCACTATATTTCAATATCAGATGTTTGACTCCAAACTAAAGGTACACTTTACGTTCATCTCATCGTACCTTGACTACTTCACCAGACTTTCTGCATGCGTGAGTGCGTCGCTCAACAATTCTCGAAGATATCGGCAGCGCGGTGTGAACCGCTGCCTTTGCTTGGGCGTCACACCGTTAGCCAACGTTTGACCCAGGAGATTAAGTCCCTGTGATTCAAGCCCGCTTTGACATTCACCGCCGTCCCCCTTATAGACCACGCAGCAGAACGAGCGGCGCTAACCCTTTCGCCGGCGACCGATTTTAATCAGATGATAACAGGCGCACTTAGTCAGCTTCACTCAGGGGCGGCGCCGCTTTCCCGTCGGACCTTTACCCGCCGTTGTACTTATCACTCATCTATTCGGCGCGGCCCTGAAAATCAGCTTCAGCGCATCGGTCGATGACAAGCTTACAATTGCGCTCACCTGCCAGGCTTGCTCTGGGATTTCCGCTCGTCGTTTTGATAAGATTACGTCTTGAATTAATGCATCTACCGCAGTGGCGGGATGTACATTAAGGTACACGGGAATTCAGTGGGGATTTATCCGGTTTAATCCACCTCTTAATATCGCCGCTATTACTTAGCAATTATAGAAATCATCAATACTACACAAGAATGTCATCTAACAGCACTTAAGTATGCTGTGTACAGCTGGAGCGGTTCAAAATCAATATTTCTGTGATTATGTCAACAATGGAACGGAATTAGATCAAATGTATCGTACTTACCAGAGATGCCGATTGTGCTTTGCATGTTCAACTTGACCGTGACAGAGTTGAAATTCCCTCAAAAAGATAAATGCAAAGTCCGATGTGTTGATTTGTATCTGAAGTCTGCAAAAGCTACAAAATCAAGAGCGTAGACTGTGGGAAGCAAATACCGTAATCCCCAAAATATGGGACACACTTTTTTTTTTACCCAAAAGTGAAGGCCAAAAGTATGGGCGGTCCTATAAATGCTAACTTATAATTAGATTCGATTTTTTTTTTCATCACAATTCGAGAAAGATTGATCTGCCAGCCACATACGCCGATTTTTGACGCACACGTGCATTTTTGTACCGGCCGTATTCTTACCTGCAATAATTACCGTAACGGTTAGCTGCTGTTAGCTCGTAACGGTTAGCTCGTGTTAGCTGAGGGTGATTGTTTTGCATTTATTTTTCAACAAAAGAAAGGAGTAGACCGAACCGACGTCCGAATCCATCCTTGTTCAAACGCAGGAATAAAGCCGGGAAGATCACGAAAAATTATGAGGTCTCCGTGTGATTCATTTAAGAGTGCGCCGGTTAGAGAACACAGAAATGTATTCTGTTTGACTCGTTAATTAATCGCGGTCTTTTGGCATATACACACAATCATAAACATGCTGCACAACTTCAAATGTTTATGGTAGAATGAACTCGAGTTGCTTCGCAAGGAAATGAAAAAACAGAATGCATCAGTTACACTGGCGAGGTGTTCACCGGCTGCTTACAATGTGGGAAATCTAAAACACACAACTTTGACGTGCAGGAGTTTAGGAAGATTGAATCTGTTTTGCTGTAGTTTTTCTATTGTCGCCAAAGTGTTGGTGAGTCTTATCCACGGTAACATAAAAAATACCAAAATTTGACCCTAAAAATAAGGGTGCGTCTCATTCACCGGTGCGTCTTAAATTTGAGGAATTACGGTAGATACAATTTGATGAAACTAATATTATAATTTCCTCGTTTTAATGCATCAACTATGTATACTCAATGGAAAATGATAGCGGTATAGTATAACTTGTCTCAACCACGTTACATTGATAGCTCACTCATATCGCGCACTGCAATTATTGCCCCTCCTAATTAGAAGATGCGAGAGGTGGGAAATCTCGTTCACAGATGCAAGTAAATGATACACGATTGGACTGCCATGTGTAAGATGAGGAAAAGCAATAACTCAATCACATTCAATGACCACGTTTTGGGGAAAAAGAAGATGAATGCGATAATAATTCCTTAGCGATATATAAATGAAAATGATTGGATTATTGTTCTTGAATATCAGAAATGTTTTTCCCTGGACTCCAAACTCCAACAACATGTTTTCTCGGGGTGTCACTACAATACCGATATCGCAGTCTAGAGTACAACACAATACAAATATCGATCCGATATGATATCAGCAAGGGGTGTCGCAATTAAAACTTTTTCAGTTCCAATACGATACTGTTATCACAGCCTAGCGTACAGGTCAATACTGATATCGATTTGAAAAAGATACAGGCAAGAATAGGGGTTCCACATACGACGTATTCACTTCTGATATCATACAGATATTGCAGCACACAACAATCCGAGATTGATCTGGTGCGATATCGGTGGGAATAGGAGTGTCCTGACACAGGTTGTTTACTTCCGATACAATATTGTTCTCAGTTTAGTGTATATTCTGATATCAATCCGATACCAAATCAGCAGGAATGATACATAGGGCTGAACAAATACTTTTCCACGTCTGAACCCACATTGCAGCCCAGAATACTGTACGATCCAATACCGATCCAATATGATATCAGCAGGAATGATACTCGGTTTTATGTTTAAGTGTGAATTGTGAAATATCGAGATATGACCCATTTATCCCAAACATTTGGATTCCATCAATTCAGCCTCAAACATTAAATTGTCCTGCTCTTGAATAATATGAAGACAATAAATACGAGATAAATTAATAGAGATACACTGCTAAAAACGTAGATGTTTCACCAATATCTGATATCAATATAATACCGGGGAACATCAAATGTATTCTTTAAAGCGACAGAGTTGTAAAATGTCCTGAAAAGTAAGAATAGTTCTTTACAATTTTCACAACAACTAAAATAAATTGGGTTCAAGCTGAAAAAAAAAAAACACTCCAAAGTTTGAAGACTTTCAGTTGAACATAATGACGCAAGCTGCCCTTAGTTAACTTGGCTATCTTGAACCTGAAAAAAAAAAAAAATCCTACCAACTCTCGCTGTCATTTTGGGTCATATTCTTGAGATCTTCTTAAAGTCATAAGTGAATTTTGTGCTCGCCCTCTATCAGATAATAAAAGCGTAACAGAAATAAGGCTTTTAGCTGTAACTCCAAATAGTAATCAGAAAAGTTGAAAATTTCACTTTTATCTCCACTGCTGTTGGCCTACAAATGATTAATCATCACCCACGGTACGATAGCAGCTAAAAGAAATCCAATATTTGCTCAGACACACCCGAAAGGTTGATGAATCTCAAAAACCGTAAACAGATCTTCTTGAGTCAGATATTCATTCAAATCTACAACGTTCCTCCCCTGAAACTGAAAAATAATTCAGGACAGTTTGACAAGGAGTTCCGATTAATGAGGTTTTTACCGTTTGGATAATGATCCCGTTCCAAAGTTTGAGGACTCTTACTTATTTGATGTCATTGTGTCATATGTGACTAAGGACGAATAGGGTTCCTGCTTCCATATAGAACAATCGTATCAGAGACTCCGGAGAAGATAAGAAGCCTCTATGGACACAGCGGAGCGGGGCCAAATCCCATGTAATCCTTTTTGCTTTCACGGGGATTAGAAGTAATGATTTGTGTGCTTTATCAACAGGCCCATCTTAAGTGAAATTAAAATCAGTTATTATGTTGCGCCTTCTGCATTGGAAACCCGCCGCGGAACTTTTGAAGGAGCCATCATGTCGTTTTCTCACAAACTTAAACCGCTCAGTTCTGTTGGTCAAATGATCAGCAATTTTTTATAATCAAAAAAAAAAAGACTTTGGACTTTTGATTGAACCTCTGGGTTGAGGTTCGTTGTTCAACTAAATATTACACCTCGTGTATTTATAATTAGAGCCGGCTAGCTTAACGTTTATGCTAATTAGCAGCCATGCTGCGATGCCATAGCCTTTTTAGCAACAAATTGAACATAAACAGTGCAGCAACATATTATTCCAGATGAAATAACAGTACTCAAAACCATAATCTTTACTCGGCGTCAAAAAACTAATATGTATTAGTGCTGTACTGATGAGTTGAGGGATAAACAGTATAGCCATCCATTTATCTTATCTTTGTGGCCATATGTGTGTGTGTGTGTGTGTGTGTGTGTGTGTGTGCGTGTGTGTGTGTGTGTGTATATGTATATATATATATATATATATAATTATGGATTACTGTTTCTTTTTTAAGGTTTGAACGAAGTGGTCACATTCCTATTTATTGGAGTCGGGAATTTTTTTTAATACTTCTGTATTGTACAACCATCACCTGGAAATAGCTGATCTTCACACAGCCTAGGTGCCTAGTCATCAGCAGAAAAACTCCTTTGAGTGTCTTACTCTGTAAATCAGTGTACTGTAGTCCACTGTTTTTTTGTTTGCCTTTCCCCCCATTTTTGGATTAAAAAAAAAATAGATTGCTCTGCCATCTATGTCTGATTGAATAAACTTTAGAACTACAATTGTAGTGTATTTACGTGTATTTTATTCAGAAATTTAGTAATGAGAATGCGTTACAATATAACATGTTTATATTTTATAAAGGAGCCAAATCACACAGTTCAACAATTACCGGAAGTTGTATGTTCCAATGTTCCAATTGATTTGCTCTTGTTTTTGAAAAGAAAAGTGTACTTTTCCTGTCACGCTATGACATTAAAATTAGTTTTGCTGATACCTGCAGAAACCCTGTTAAAATCTCCCAAAAATTGTCGTCATGAAGGGGTGTAGCCAGAAATGTTTCTATGGGTGCTGGTCAGATGTGTCGTGAGTGATTCATGAAATTAAACAATTGTATTTTATTATATGAAGGAAAATGCAAATATTCAGTTATTCTAAATAGCTCGCAGTTGACATGTGGTTTAAGAATACTGTATGCATGTAAAAATGCCGGAAAAATCAGAAATAAAAACATTTCCCCAGAGTGTGGGCGTGGCTGATGAGGTGGCCGCCCCCGGTCATCAGTGTGTAACTCCGCCCCCACCATCACTTACCCCAGTGTTACTCATTTCCCCATTTGAGAACCAATGCGATTACATCATCACAAATGAAGACTTTTCCGACATAGGCCCCTCACAAAAATTTACTTGTGTAATTTCACGCTTCACGTGGTGGACAAACACTTCCGAGACCCAACTACTGTATTTGTATCCAAGCAATTAAAAAAAGACATTTTTCCATATTACCTCACCGTTTGGACGTGCAAGTGAGAGCTGTGCATTCGATGCAAAAAAAAAAGGTGTCGAATCACAAGTGCGTGTCGTGTATTTTGAACATTTCCTTCCTTCCATGGCGAGGTGTTTGCCAAGCACTGAAGAGTGAGATTGCCAAGTGCGAGTGGTCGCCAGAGAGAGCGAGAGACAGCCGCAGTCGCGCATGATGATTGCCACTTTCTCTGGTGTGATTTCAAAAGGCAGATCCAGGAAAGGGGGGCCGGGGGCAGTTAAGGGGTGGCCGGTGGGGAGAAACAAGGCCACGCCCACCAATTGTCAAGGCGCCGTCCATCCAAGTGCCGACTGCCATTGCCGCGGCAACGATCCCTTGGTCAAATGAACCGCGCAAACCTCCCTAAATCCACGATATCATTGCGCTTTCTTAGCTGGTGGACTTCCTTCAGGAGCGGAAGATTTTTGCAGACCATGCCTCATCCAATCGCGGTAACAAATTGTCTCGCTTGTAATCAGTTCGCTGTTCCCTGCTGTTCTCATCAACATTCTTTTGAATGTTCTGTTGCCATGGCGCCTTGAAAAACGGGCTGCTGAGATGGGCTTTTTTTTTTTCTTCCTTTTTTTTCCCCCCCTTCCCCTGATACGTCAGCTCTCATCTTTCTGGCCACTTACCTCACAGGCATTGATACTCGAGATCCATTTGGGACCAAATTAGTACATTCAATGTTTACCTCGCATCTCATGATGTGTAATGTAACGCATTGATTAAATCCCATCATTTTTTTTCTTTGGGAAATGCCATTTCGGAAGATTAAAGCACAGATTACAATGCTAAAACCAAGAAACATTTAAGGTTTATATCGCACGATTACAGTAAAACTCCTCTACAACGAAACCTGCATGTGCAAAAAAAATCTCTGTCACTATCAAACAAAGGGAGAAAAAGATGCTATTGGAATATTGATTTCGATTTTGAGCTGCTATTTAACTAACAAATAGCCATCCATCCATTTTCTATAAATATGTTGGGACTAAACATGCAGGCATGTTCAGTCTGTTCAAGAGTGGATGTTGCTGTTGGCAGACAATTAAAAAAAAAAAGTAAATAACAAAAAAAAAAAAAATTATAAACTTCATATACCATCTTTTTGCGTAAAAATCTGATGTTATCACCTGCGGCTTATAGTCCAGTGCGGCTTATCCGTGACATAAATCATTTTTTCCTCATATTTTGCTGCTGCGGGTTATATACCGGTGGACCTCATTGTCCGGGAAATATAGTACCGTATTTTCCGCACTATAAGGCGCACAGGATTATAAGGCGCGCCCTCAATTAATGACATTTTAAAACTTTTTCCATATATAAGGCGCGCCCTCAATTGATGACATATTTTCAAACTTTTTCAATCACAATATAGTAATACTCAAAGTAATAACAATAATAACTCAAATAATAACTCTCAATAGCATAATAACTCAATGTCAATATGAGCAACCTTGTTCAACTGTAAACAAACAAAAGATACAGGTAAAGTTTACTTTATCGGTTCGTTCCCCATCTACGAATCCCAATCTCAATATTGATCCATATATAAGGCGCAGCATCAGCTTTTTAAAAAATGTAAGGCTTTTAGGTGCGCCTTATAGTGCGGAAAAGACGGTAATCATTTTGAATCAAGCCGGCAAAACTCTTATTTTTTTTCGACATGTGTTCTTTTGTCTGTTTTGTCCTCCTGATACCCATCTGCCAGATTTCATATTCATATTTTTAAATTTAATTTTGTATTTGAAGGAGAGTGGCCTCTTCAAACAAAATGGCTGACGACCTGTCTATTCAGGCATCGGTTCTAGAAACCTTTTTGTGCATGCACTTGCCGTAGACGCATCTTCCACATTTCGTGGTGCTCAAGGAATCCGACAAAGATGAGATTGTTTTTGAAGGGCGCCTGACAGAAATTGCAAAAATGACTCTAAAATTGCAGCTTCAAACCAAAATAGCAGGCTCCCTGTGTCTTTTTAAGCATGGGTTATTGAGACTTTTTCTTGCTATCGTTCGTGATAGCCATGCCTACCCGGTTTCCTGTTACTAAGAGAAACTGACTGAGACCTGGTTTAGCACAGGTATAAAATGACCCAAATGGCTGCTTGGAAGCAAAGTCTTGAGTCTCTTTTGCAGGGCTACACTAGATGCAACAAAATTGCCGACCAAATGTCATGTTTCTCAGTGAAACTGGCTTTGTGGGCTGAATTTTCACAAATTTCACGTAGCGCTCAGCTCTTTTGCAGTGATATGACGAAACAAAAAATAAAATGACCCAGGCAGGATAGACATGTTTTCGGGGATGTAACCAATAAGGATGGGCCAGAAGTGCTACGAAATACTGTTCAGTAAACGGGGAGAATGTGCTGCCTGACAATCTTCTCCATTTGAGTTAAACAGGAAATGCTCTGTGAGGCCAGTCATCAGGCTTCAAAATAAAATGTACCACAGCAAGAAATTTAGGACTCCAACAGCGTAGATGCTCGTTTATTTTCAAGTCATCGGTCAACTAATCTTTTCCTTCCAGAGCGGCTCTCGATGTGCTAAACCAGTGGTGTAACCCCTGTGAAATATATTTTTGGTATGTACCTCTTAACTAGTGCAAAGCAAAAAATAAAAACTAGTATAAAAAAAAAACAAAACAAAAATATATATATATATATATATATATATATATATATATATATATATATATATATATATTTAAATATTTTTCCACAAAAAAAAAAGTCAACATAAAGCGTCAGACCCTTTCTCAAAAAGAATGAACAATAAATAAATATTTGTCCACAGAAAAATATTCAACATAAATTATTTTATGGGATTACAGTAGAGATCTCTTCACAAAAATAAATCATTAAGTTAATTATGATTGAATATTTGTTCCCGCCAAAATAATCAACAAAGTGTCATACCTGTTTTCAAAAAGAAAGAGTTGTCCACAGAAAAATGGTCAACTTATAGTGTCCTCTTTTGGGATCATAGTAGAGATGTGTTCAAAAAAATAAATCATTAACTTGACAGGTTACGAGAGGAGGCACATGACAAGTGGGATTGAACTTTTCCTTGTGAAAAATAACTAAATGAATGAGAAATGACAGTGAATGCCACGTTTAAATGTTTCTAGAAATACACGCTTGTATTGTAAATGAGTTGACTTGATTTTTCTTGTAATCAGAAAATGGAAAGTGCGCGCGTCTCCGCTGCAGACGGAGAACAGGGGTGAAATGAAATCTATGATAAATGATCAAAACAAGAGCGGAAGGAAAATGAACCCCCGTCAAGAACATTTGACGTGGACTTTAATGTCAAAAAAACTTCCATCTCAGTCGTTGTTGAGTACGCGCAATAACTTGAAGTCAGCAGCCTTCTGTACGCCATTCATTTCCTGTCAGGAACCAAAACTAAAAAAAAAAAACGTCTACATCATTAAGTAGAAACGACGGGTATGATGGATGTTGTCATCACCACATTTCCTACATGAGTCACTGGAGAGACAAACATATTGTCCGAATCCACTTGAAAGCAGCCAAGAAGTCCTGTGTGCTATTTTTTTTTTTTTTACAGCGGAAAATGTTTCTTTTAGTCTCTCGGGGAGCGATTTAAATTTCATTACAAATGGTACAGAGCGACCTGGGATCCTCATCTTAAGCGGGAACAATGAAATGACTTTTTTTTTTTTTTTTCCTCCCATATAATTTCTGTCAACCTTACTTTTATGATTTTTAAAGGCCAGCTTGAACTGACATTCAAATCCAAGCCAGCTACCTTTTATGTTTAAAACAGAAATCTTTTGTTAGCATAGATATAATCTTGTATCTTGGTTTAGCTCATCAAGGTCGTCTGGCATGTTTTTGTTTGCTTTTCAAGATGAACCCTTTAAGCCATTGCTTCTCAATTCGTGAAACAAAATCAGAGCATTTTTGGATTAAAAAAAAAAAAAGGGCTGAAAACACGGCTGTGCCATCTTTGTCTGGGTTATTATTACATTTTGGAACTACGTTAGTTTTCATGCAGCAACACTATCATGACAATGCATGGTCATAAAAAGTCACAACTTTGCAATACATTTTATTGATACAATTAATTTGCTCTTAATTTGAAAATGCATATGTAGTGTTTCTGTCACGGCATTAAAAAGCCTTAAAGGGGAAGTACACAAATTTATTTGACTATAAAATTATGTGCCCGTGCTGGTCATAACGTGGCATTTTGATGATTATTGCATTGAAAATGAATTAAGAAGCAAAATCCACCTGTTTTAATCAATTTTAGAGGTTGGCCATATTGCCACGGGACTCTGGTAACAGCCAATCACGACGTACCTGTTTTCTCGGAAATGTTTTTTTGACATTTGCAAGCTGTGCTGTGATTGATCATCATCTAAAAATGGGTGGATTTTGCTCATGATAGAACTTGTTGTAAAATAAAAATTCTGGGGTTGACTCTCCTTTCATATTAGATTTGCTGGGACCTACGTATAGTAACCCTGTTAATGTCTCTCGTACCCCAAGGAGTACTCTCATCGTAGACATTTGTCATAAGAGACAGAATATTATTTTCAGATCCGTATGAGGGGGAGGAGCTATAGACCCCATTTTCAGGGGACTGGAATACCTTTAGAAAACCCATGTACATATTTTACACATGGTAAATTCACACAAATTTTCTTCCAATGGTCCATGTTAAGTGGGGTACACACCACACAGCATAGTAACTACCGTATTTTCGGGAGTATAAACCGCACTGGTATATGAACCGCAGCAGTAACAATTGATCAAAATATAATTTTTGCCGCACTGGACTATAAGCCGCAGGGCTCAAATCAGGAGGAAAAATTCGCAGTTTATAGTCCGAAAAATAAGGTACTTTGTCACCCTTAAACCTTGTGTGGTATTTTGTCCAATATTTTGATCTTTAAGTCAATCACATTTCACATCAAACGGAAAGCACTGCAGGAAGAGCTGAAATTTTACCCAGATGTTGACATGACAAATTTCAGTTCAATATTTATCACAGTCAGGATCCACCTTAGTTGAACATGAGATGCACAAAATGGTGCATAATAAAGTATAAAAAAAAAAAAAAACATCTGCCGACCAACAATGTGGTGAACCAGCCCCCCCCCAAAAAAAAATCCCCCCAAAAAACACACCTTTTTCTCGCTTTAACAGAAAGAAATGAAAGCACACATAATGTTTGCATCACCGATAGCGGGAGAGCGAGTTGTGACGCTTGCTGCCCGTATATACATTTAAAATGTCCAGAGAAATCTTGCGCTCACAAAACCCTCTCCCAGATAGCGACGCTAGCTTTGCGTCATTTCTTTTGCTTCCGCTGAAATCACTCAGTCACACGTAGGCACATAGAAAGACGTTGTGCGAATACAAACAAGGTGACCTCGGTAATGTCTTTTTTTTTTTTTTTTTGAACTTGTGTTGGAAAAGCAATGCTGACAAGCCAATTAGAGCTAAGGTATATCTGCCACAACAGCTGCATGGAGGATTTAATGCACGAGGGCATAGTGTCAAATAAGACTGTAATCCCCTATAGGACTCGGTTTTATGCCATAATTACAATGCTGGGTCTAAAACACAGCACTTTTCTTGTTATTGTGATTCTCAAGTGAATATGAAGGCCAGAGGCGTTTTTTTTCACTCCAACATTAACTTTCCTACCTCCGGAAAACATGCCTCAGGGACAACTCCAGGGGATTTGTCTCTTGTGTGACAGAGTTTGAAGGGTCAGCGCCAAGATTATTCATGATTTGATTGTATTTCGATTTTATTTTCAGTCTCCAGTTGGTCCTTATTTCTTTTGGCGCAGAACATTTTCTTAGCGTGATTCAAAATCCATGAGATACTCATTTAATGTGTGTTGATTCAACGGGGGAAAAAAAAACGCTTGTGTTTAAAACTTTGCCTCATAAAAAAAAAAAAAAAAATCAAATTTACCCCATCCTGTGATTGGATTGGGGATCAGTTATTCTCAAACTCAATGATTGACGCACAAAAGTCCCCCGAAAAAGTCATGTACAACAATAAACCTCATCTTTCCTTGATTTTGAAGCTATACATAAAACTTGCAAAAACCTTAAAAACTAGACCCAGAACACCCCCCCCCCCAAAAAAAAAAAAAAGTAAAAATAGTTTTGTGTTTATATTGTTTGGCTAACCATTTTGTGCGTTTGAAGTAAACTTCAGCTGGAAGTGTGCCTGAAGTAACACATGAGTGTGAGAATAGGCCCTTGAAAATATTTTTCAACTTTGGACTTATTCAGAGACACATTTAAAAGTATGTGAGCAAGGTAAAACAATGAAACCACGTGCAGTTGAGGTTGCTATACTGCTAGTTCTGCCCCAGCTAGCATGTAGCCAGCTACAGCTAGCATGTACAGTAGCTAGCCACAGCTGGATTGGTCTCTCATTAACCCCTGGGGGAGATTTTGACCCAACTTGGGCTTTTTTATGTTTTTGATGTGTGATATTAAAGTAAAAGCATACAAGAAAAAAAAACACCAATACACTAAAATATTGCATAGATTGTCAAAACGTGTCAACTTTCAATATGCCACTCTGCCGTCTCTTCTAAATGCTTGCAAACGGGAGGTCGAGAGGTACATCCTATAGGTGTCAAATTTAGCCCATGTCAGGCTCATTTACTGCCATTCAAAATTAGAAATAATGTCAATCTTGGACATATTGAAAACCCAATGTTTCATCATGCATTTCCCCCGAGTTTTGCATTAATCCTTTCAATGGCAATCCATGGATTGGACACGATTTTTTGTGTTGACACTACAAAACCCCCGGGTGGCGCTAGCGGCCAACTAATGAAATTTGCAAGCCTTTCAATGACTTCGATAATTGGCTAAGTCTGGACTCCCATCATGCAAAAGTCTTCAAAAGTCATAATATTGTAATTATGACATGATAAATATTCCTTTTGAAATCTCATAAACTTTTCCAATTACGATTTTTATGATTTTTCTCCATAAAGGTTCCCTCATGAAAAAAATATATACAGTGGATATGGCTGTTTCCACTCAATACTTTGCACTCCAAAAATGCATTCAGGCATTAAATCTGACCGCTACTTCCATTTGGCACACAGTAATTTGCGAATCAATTCAGAATTGTTTAACTCAGCGGCCATTGATTTCAAGTTATTTGTCTTTGTTGTTATTTTGACAATGCGGCTCAAGCTTGGTATAAAGTGTCAAACTCTAATCTTAACAATACTGAACCCAAATGCTCACACAGATGGAGCCAAGTTGTTGATCTGAGGTCCAGCGAAGTGGACAGACTTGAATGCAAAGAGCACGCGTTGAGTCGGCTCCGGCCAACAAGCCCGGGGCACAGATGAGCTCCAGTCTTTTTTTTTTTTTTTTCATATTCTTTGTTTTCAAATCAGTGTCAAGTCTGTCAGCTTTGTATTCAGTTGCGCACCTTGGGTGTAGAAACGCTTGTCTTTTTATCACCGTGGTCAATTTCGGTAGAAAAAAACAGTCAAAGGCCATAAATATTATATAATCCAATAGAAAATGATAAGTATGGCGATAACTGTTTTCTTGTGCCATGTGACAACATTCGTAAGCCGCTGGGCAAACTTCATTGTTTCCGATGTCAGCTGATCTGTTATCCATTTAAATGTGAATGGAAATACAGAACAATTGTGATGATCGTGACTATTAACTTCCACGTGACAACAAACAGAAATGTCATGGTTGTGCACATGTTGTCCAAGTTGTAGAGTAAGTGTTTTGATCCATGCCACACGGCGACCATTTTAGTAATCCGCTCGCTAATTCTCCCCCGGAACACACCAGAGACCGTTCACTGACATGCTGAACTGATGGAACATCGCATTATTGCTCCGTTGGGCTTGGCCCGGCCAGGAGAAATTGAGGAATTTAGCTCTCCATAATGGAAATTGATTTGTGCAATTTGTTAAAAGTGTGATGAGGGCAACTGTGTCAAAAAAAAAAAAAAAAAAAAGAAACACCCGGAGGTGGATGGATATACATTGTGTACCTGCACTTCAATTGAGCAACCTGCGTGTGTAATACGTTCGGGGTCATTAAACACGCCCCCTCTGAGGACTTTAGCTGGCTGGGTTGGTGTGTATGGATCACAGGGCAGATCTCCTCTCACTTTGTGGGTGAGATCAGGCCAGTTTCCTCATTAGAGCACATAGAACTCACTGACCTCATCTTATCATGGGACAGATTTTGTCCCCTGCAGTTAAAATCAATGGAACACCACTTTAAACAGAAATTTGACAAGCTCTAGGACCGCGCGGAAAATGCCTTCTGATACCACTGCAATGGTTACTCCAGTAAATGACACTTGGTTGACCCAATCGCAGCATATACATACACCCACGCACACACACACACACACAGAGAGAGAGAGAGAGAGAGAGAGAGAGAGAGAAATCGAGATAAAGAGAGATATAGCTAGAGAGAGAGAGAGAGAGATCGAGATAAAGAGAGATATAGCGAGAGAAAGAGAGATATAGCTAGAGAGAGATCGAGATAAAGAGAGATATAGCGAGAGAAAGAGAGAGAGAGAGAGAGGGAGAGGGAGAGAGAGAGAGAGAGAGAGAGAGAGAAATCGAGAAAGAGAGATATAGCTAGAGAGAGAGAGAGAGAGATCGAGATAAAGAGAGATATAGCGAGAGAAAGAGAGAGAGAGAATGTTAGATGGAGGGAGATAGAGATAGATAGATATAGAGATATAAATCGAGATAAAGAGAGATATAGCTAGAGAGAGAGAGAGAGAGAGAGAGAGAGAGAGAGATCGAGATAAAGAGAGATATAGCGAGAGATATAGCGAGAGAAAGAGAGAGAATGTTAGATGGAGGGAGATAGAGATAGATAGATATAGAGATATAGATAGAGATAAAAAGATATATAGATATAGAGTCAGAGATATAGATAGATATAGATCTATATCTGTCTGTCTGTTTATCTATCCATCTATCCATCCATCCATCTATCCATCCATCGAACTATCCTGTCTGTCCTGTCAGTCGGTCGGTAAAAGAGGTAGATAGGTTTTCAGTTTTTTACCAGCATAATGAAAATATTTTGGAAAAGTGAGGACATTTAGGTCGGTCGTCACTTATTCAGATCTCATTTTGAGGGCCAAGACTTGATTTTAGAGTATAGATTTGAATTAGGTTAGGGTTAAGGTTAGGGTAGGGTTTAGGCAAATATTTCTGATGCTTAAGTTTAGGGTTTGGCGCTAGGAAATGAATTATAGCAATTATAGGGCCTCACAACTATGTGTGCACACACGTGTGTGTTTGTGAGACTCAGACCAGTTTCATGCGTTTTATGCTTTCTGGAACTGGTGTGGGACGTAATTTCATCATTTTAGGGAGCAGCAGACACTCAAGACACACAATCACCCAATATGGCTGCTATCAATCACTTTTTACAGTACATTACTGCGCGAGTGCCCGCTGATATAAATAGCTTTCTTGGTGCCTGGATTTCCGCCGCTATCAGTATTCATCGCTTGTGGCGCGTGCATCACGTGCGCTCCCGACACATGCACGCACAAATTGAAACTCTGCAGGGTAATGGTATCAAATCCTGATGCACTCCATCAGGATGCGTTGTACCAAATTAGATAGAGAGATGAGTAGATAGGTTGGAATAGGTGGATACCAGCTGGCTATTATTTGTGGCGATGTTCAATACCACTTTTTTCGAAGACTGATACCAGTATGGATAATATTAGTACTTTTGATACCAATAAATTTAGCCTCTTCAAAATGATAAATGATTTGAACCCTTGTGGCATTATGTTACAAATTATGGAAATTCTTTGTCATTTTTTTATGAAATCATCAAAGAATTCATGGGGAGAAAAACACCAGGGAGCTGAAATTTCTAGCAGGTGATCCGAATATGTAAAATTTCTAAATGCAACAATTCTGACATTCCTGTGTGATTGCAGCATGGACGTGCGAGATTTTATGTACAAAAATAGTCATTGTCCATATTTTGGAACATACAAAACCATTATAATTACAATTTTTGAGAGGCATTCTAAAAGGATTTATCACATTGATTTTCCTGCGATTTTTGCAACGTCGTGTTGATCAGCGGTCAAACTATGTCAGCAAACAGAAAGATTTTTGTTTCACCTCAAGACAGAAGAAAGTTCCGAGTGAAGCCGTTGAATCAATTATTTTTTATTCAAACAGTGGGAATAAAACATTTCCCAATTTATTCCAAACATTTGATTAGTATAAATTTCACCTCAACCAGGAGAATTTACCTGCACACAATAAATTAAGAGAAATAACTCTAATAAAAATAAAATAGCAGCAATTTTGTTTGCACGGTCAGTCCGTTGTAGTTTGTTTTTGTATTGCCAGTTTCTTTCGTTATTTTCTTATTTTTTTTCCTTTCCTCCTTCAGTCAAAAACTAGCAATTTTATGTATTAAAAACAAAAAAATTAACCTCTACTGCGTGGATTTTTATTCATGATAATTTTCTTGATTTTTTTTCAAAAAGTCAAACCAGATAAAAATATGTTATATAAATATGTGTATCTTTAAAAAAAAACAAAAAAAAGACCCATGATAAAAATGAGGGAAGTGATATCTGATATCGATATCATATCGGGACATTGGTATCTATAATTTACACAACTAACGGAGCACCTTTGTTTCTTGTGAACCATTTTGAGACTCTTTTCATGTTGTGACAGCAGAATGAAGTCCTATCAGAACAAAGAGTGCACATTTGAGTGATGTCATCATGATAACAATGGCGACATTTGTTCCGTGATGCGAAACATTGATATTCCGCGCGCAGTACGGCGAGCGGCATCGCGCGTTGGCGCCCCCCCTCCTCCAAAATGAGCCGTTGTCACGTCCGAGCCATTCATTAGAAATACCCAGGAGGAGCTCGGCCCATTAAGGTCCGGCCTTTAATTACAACTGGCCGCACATCAGATAACGCTGATACCTGTCATGCCGCACAAACGGCGAGATAGCAGCCGGCCTGAAATTTACTGCAAATACAAAAAAAAAAAAAGATATTCCAATAAAAGTTTACTGTGCTTTCACTTGTCGCGTTTACGCATGTAAAGCGCATCTGTGGAGCGCTGTAACGAGCGCTGACGCCGTAATTTCCCGTGCTTTTATTTACCGTCACTTTATGTGCTTTCGGGACCTGTTGTGCATCATAATTTTATTGGACTCACACCTGCGTCGTCTTTCCGTTCTCACCAATTAATTCGACACGGCGCAGACTTGCAATAATTCAATTGGAACACGCGCGTGCTGCAGAAATTGCAGAATAAAAACTGGAAGTGAAGAATACTGAAATACTTTTTAGGGATTTTCTATATTTTAAGAGTTTTTAAGTGTGTTTAAGTGTAATGGGAATTTGATAACCTTTTGGGAGTAATTTTTGGACTGTAAGAATACTTAGATAATTAGAAGTGTTTTCTAAATTAAAGAACAGGTAACTGGGAGAATTTCAGTAGATTTGGGTATTTTTTTAGGAAATATTTAAGTAGACGAGTATTTGTTAATTGAGGTGGTACTGTTGTGGTCTTAAGAGTATTTTGCTAAGTTTTAAGGAGCATTTGGTAGTTTAAGATCATTTAAGCAACTTTCAAAGTTATGAAATAGATTTAAGAGTATTTGTGTAACTTAGAGTATTTTCATAGATTTTACAGCAATAACTGAGGTAGTATTGTAGTTTTAAGAGTATTTTCCCGGTTTTAGGGAGTGTGGTAATTTAAGATCAGAAGATTTAGGTACCGGAGTATTTAGTAGAATTTTTTAAAAGCTCTTTTTCCGTAAATTTAAGAGTATATTTGTAACGTTTGAGGATTACTATCTAAATTAAAGAGTATTTGGGTAATTTAAGGAGTATTTCAGTAGTTTTAAGAGTATTTCGATAACTTTATTAATGATTAGAATCAAGAATATGTAACTGGGAGAAATTCAGGGGATTTAAAAGTATTTCGGTCATTTTGAGAAGAGTGTTCAAGTACACTTAAGAGTATTTAAGTAACTGAGGGAGTTTTTCAGTATTTGGGAATATTAAGATAACTTCAAAGGAGTATTCAGAAGTTTAAGATATTTTAGGCAACCTTTGAAGTTATCTAATAGATTTACTAAGAATATTCAGTGTTATTTCTTAAGTTTTTAGGTAACTTCCAATGTAAAGAATATTTAAGTAACAGTATTTCAATAGTTTTAGGTGTATTTAGTAAGTATTTCAGTAGATTTAAATCTTTTTATCTGACTTTTTGGTGAGTTTTTCAGTAGGTTTGTTGTAGGTAATGTTTATGTGACATTTTTCAGAATGTAAGAGTATTCGAATCAATTCCGGGCAACATTTCTGGGGATTTGAGTATTTTTAACAGGAAAGATCTAGAAAACCAATCAATAAAAATAGCACCCCCACCCTGCGAAATGCACACGCGTCAAGTATTCAGCTTTTAAAGAATCCACAGTCCTTTTGACGGATGAAGATCTTTTCAAATCATGTCATCTCCCTCATTTGAACAGCAGCATTGAGACAGAGCAGCTGTCACGTATTTTTTTTGTTTGTTTGTTTTGCGAATCTGAGAGGATTATGCACGCCGGGGTTTTTGCTTGCTGTTGTTTTTCCTCCTTTGCCTTCCAGTGGGTGGGGTATTCACGTCTATTTCTCCGCATAGTGAATATCGGCTTTCCATTGATCGGGGCCAGGAGGTATATGTGCGCTTGGCTCCGAAGCCAAGTGACGCACGAGCTGCTGCGTGAAAAGATGTGGGTGGTCAGCGTTATGACGGTGGCCTTTTTTTTTTTTTTTTCCTTTTCAAAAATGGAATAACATGGGAAGCCATTACAAACAAGAATCCTCTTGATCCCCCTCCCTCGATTCAACTCAAGCCCTGTGTCAGGCCTTTTAGCCCAGCCTTGAACATCCCAGTGGGCAACAGGAACATCTCACCCCCCCCCCCACCCCCACCCCCACCCCAACCCAGACCAGCTGCAGTGGCTCCTCTTACGAAGGTCTCAAATTACAAGTGTTTTCAAGAAGAACTGTTGCTCGGTCAAATGGTTTTAATTTGTGTTCTAGAACCAGGACTTCTCAGCTATTGTTTTCATGATGTAGCCCAGAGGGGTGTCAAACTTATTTTTCTCGTGGGCCACGTTGTAGTTCCAGTTTCTGTCAGAGGGCCGGAATAAATCCAAAAATAGTCTAAAAAAGCATCCTTAACAGTCGTTGCTTAAATTTGAACATACCCCCAAATTTCTCTCAAATCCTGAAAATTGGGCTTAAAAATAGAAGAAAGTATCTAATAAATGCAGTTTTCGCTTATTGCGATTGATCTGGAACAGATTTTTTTTTTTTTTTTTTTTCAGACAACCTGCAAGTTTAGGTACAAACTTGAAATCAAATCAGCATTTGTTGGGCCACATAAAATGATGTGGCAGGCCGGTTCTGGCCCCCGGGCCTTGAGTTTGACACCTGTGATGTAGCCCCCTATGATTTATTTTTTCCAGCCTCTTACCTCCCTAAATGGAGAGCAAAACTGAAAAGATAAACGACCACTTTAGAACTACATTTGCGGCGGTATCGCTAGGAGAATTTTATTCAGGAACTCAAGAGATCAGCTTGTGTAACAAAATGTTCTATTTTTGGCTCATTTGCGGCAAATTGCGTCACTAATGACAGAGGAGTCAATTCGCTCCAATTAATTTGCTTTTCATTTGAAAAGAAAAAAAACAAAACACCTACTGTTCCTGTCGCGTCCCAAAAAGCATTAAATGAGATTTGCTGTTAGCTGCAGAAATCCTTTTAAAATCTCACGGTCCCTCTGAAGCGCCTTTATGTACCCCAGGGGAGCTCGTACCCCCATTTGAGAACCACGGCTGTAGACAAACTAAGATTCGAAGATCGGATTTGACTCGGCATTCATTATGCAAGTGTTAAAATGCTAATTAAAAAAAACAAAAAAAAACTGTCCACACAGTTAATAAAGCGTGAAAGATGGCCACACTGACTAGAGGACATTATTATTATTATTTAATCTCTCCTGGTCTTCCGCTGTATGCATTATTATGAATGCAGTCCCAGTTGGCAGGCTTCTAAGTGCTGCACTGTGCATAAAGACACCAACAATTGAGTCCAGCGGCCACTTTCCTCCCACCCACCGCCTCTTCCTCTCCCTCCTCCTCCTCATTTTCTTCTTCCTCCCCCTCCAGACACGATGGCGTGACAGCAGCTTCTCATTCTCGCAGGTGTACACACAAGGCGCATTTTTATGTGCGCGCTGAAAGATTCGCCCGCCGATCGTCCTCCTCATCTTCCTCGGAGCACGCCGGCCGGGTGATTTTCGTGCAAAACTCACCACGCGCGCGGCGTAATAACCACGCAGAGGGAGAGAGAGTGCTGAGAAGGGAAAAACACGGTGCCACCAAAACCTTGGGCGGGATTCCATCATGGTTGCGCAAAGGAGAAGTTAGACTCCAAGGGTGACTGCGCCTCGGATGCTCCAAATTTTCTTCGATTTTTGTCCGGATGTCTCCTTTTCTTCTTGTTTTTTCCCTACTGTGATCCTTCAACACGCGTGGGATTTACCGGGAGCTATCGGAAGCGAACCGCGTGCGTGGCGAGCAAGTGTGATGCGCATCGGTCCTTGAACGCACCTCGGACGCAAAGCCGCCTTGATAGCACTCTGGGGAGCTTTTTAATCCGCCAGAGCTTGGATTTGAATGTTTTTATTTTTTGTGCTAATTTTGTGTAGACTTTTATCTGTGACTGTCTCGTCTCTTTTTTTGGGATCGTTTCATCAGCTTCAGTCCCTTCGGTACCACGCGTGAAATTGGAATACATTAAGTCCCGTTTACCGGACACGCTACTCCCCCCCCCTCCCTCCCTCCCTCCCAGAAGTGGAGGCAGCGCAGGAGGGAATCATTTGCAACTCTTCATTACTGTCACTTTTGGTAAGTGGGAGCAAAAACACACGCGTGTGGGTCAGGGAGGGAACTCATCTGTTGTGTGACGCATATCGTGCGGGCATTATATGCACCTGTGATGCATGCTGATGCTATGAAGCCATCACAAGGCATCAAGGCGGCTATTGATGGTGTTGGTTACGCTCTGTTAGCCAAGGTCTGCTCCCCCCTGCCCGACACTCCAAAGGTCTGCATCGCGAGTAAAACAGCACATATACGTACGCGTGCACATGGCGCTTTGGCCGGGCGTGTCTGCGTCGGCACCACGCAGAATAGAACCGTTCCTTAAATGAGCTTTATCTTGGGAATCGTACCTAATGGCTAATAGTGTCAAGTCGCACCGTGCCGTTTGGATTGAGGCGAAATCACTGATAGCTATATCCGTGATGGATATTCCTCTTATGGAAAGTTTGATCTCCTCCATTTGCAGCGTCTCAGGGACAAGCGGGGTCAATGTCTGGACTGGGTAAATATCTCTCCATCACTCCAAGTGATGAGACGGCTGAGTGTCGGCGGAAGCTTTGTACGCTAAATCTGTGAGAGCCAGGTGGGGTTACGTGTCAATAAGCTTATTCTCAAAGTCCGGCGAGCGCCGCCGCCGCCTTCTAGCGGCGGGGATTTAGCCGCATTCGAGACCATCCCGGGCAGGTTGGCGAAAAAAAAGAGAGAACGCACATGACGACGTGTGGAGAAAGCTCGCTTCTCAAGGACGGCGTGTTCCTTATCGCGGCGCTATGCCTGGCAGCTGTCGTCTGGAATTACACAGGAAGGTGAAAAATGAAAGTTGTCACAGGGTCTTGGCACGCTTTCGTGTTCTGACACATGCCTCTTATGGCCGCCAGCTATAAAATATGCATTAGACGTCAACAAGAGGCAAAGGTCGAACCTTAAAACCGAATGGAGCGCCCGACTACTTGTTTTAATGTTTGATGTGAATATCGATAAAAATCATGTCTTCACTTTAAGATGAACATGACAGTCAGCGCAGGAAGGTGGAATAGTGTTGAGCATAGCTGTCTCACAGTTCAGAGTCCCAGTCATTTGTGTCCTATGTTGTCTCAGCGAGACAGCAAAATGAATTGCATCATACTCAAACACGAGACAGCATTAGAAAGGCCAGCGTGTCCTAACCTGAGGACACTAGGACCTTTTAGTCTAACTCGATTGAGTAAAAAGTTATTGCCCCCCAAAAATGTCCACTACAGTGGACACAAATTAATATTGTGTGTCTTAGGAGTGTATATTATATCCCACAGAACCACTTAAAAAAACACATATGTAAAGACTGTCTTGACACCCTGCTCCATTGTTTGCTTTTGTGTACCATCTCGTGCCCGAATGGCTGATGCTATCCATGTTCTCAAATACACTTACTCAAACTTTCATTGAAGACATTATTCGCACGAGCTTTCAGAAAGGAAATAAAGGAAAAAGAAACTTGTCTGTACACAATGTTCCCTCGATTTTTTTTTTTTCCGCTTAATGGGGACTGGGAAACATCCATCAAACGACCCCCAGCCTCAGCCCCATCTCACGGACATTGTATGTACATAAATAAAGTGTATGAAATGTGTTTATTATTAAATTTGTCTAAATGTCATCTGTCACATACACTACAAGTGAAACAAAGTATTGCTGAGGTTGAATCTACTAAAAAACACCTTTAGTTAGGGAATTAAAAAAAAACAATTTCAGAGAACAATCAGAGAAATTGATGCAAATTTGGTCTGCATTCATTGTTTACTTGCATCAATGCATACTACAAATAAATCTCAGATAAAGTCAGCTGTGTTATTGCTGTGAATTGCAAGTAGTGGATTGAACCAACCCAGTTCATTCACTCAACTGAACATATTTCTCCACTGCTTGGTAGTACCGTAAAGCGAGACATTGACTTTTTTTTACCCAAGTATCTATACTGGAAATACAAAATGGTGGTACTTTTGACACCAAACTTAAATGTTGCCAGAGGGGTCCATGGATCTTAGCTACCCTTAAGCCTCGCAGTGTATTTTTTCCCCAGTTAG
The DNA here is from genome assembly GCF_059441005.1 of Hippichthys cyanospilos. Classification (NCBI taxonomy): domain Eukaryota; kingdom Metazoa; phylum Chordata; class Actinopteri; order Syngnathiformes; family Syngnathidae; genus Hippichthys; species Hippichthys cyanospilos. The sequence continues at coordinate 3,629,388 of NC_142379.1, forward strand.
CATTAGCATACGCCAAAGCCATCCCTGTCAAATGTGTCTGATGACGTCCACTCAGTGTTGCGGGATGTTACAGCAGAGGCTCCCGGCGCTTCCTGTCATGCGTCGTCCTAATGCAATCGGGCAGCACTCTCGTTATCGTTTCCATGCGCTACGTCGAAGCGCCTACATGTTTCGCGGGCAGGCGAAACGTCACCGTATTGTTCCGAGTGGAAAAGTTGACAAAAAGGCATACGTACGCAAAGAGGTCGCCGCTTTCGAGGCTTTATATTTGCCTCGGGGGGGGGAGATTAATGGCTTCTCTCACTTGGCGTTCTGTTGCATTGTGTTACAGCATCTGTCCGTGGCGCGGGTGTCGTGTGATGGTCTTATGAAATCGGGGCACTAGATGAGGGTTATCAGACGCTGCAGGAATGAGAGTGCGGCAGCCAGCGCCGGCTATTGATCTGCCGGTCCAGAAAGACGTTGCGAGACAATGTGGAAACCTTCCTTTGTGCGTATTGCGCGGCCCTGGAGGTCTGATGCTAGCTGAGGTACATTTCCTCGCTAGGTTTTGGGGATGTTTCGATAATTGCCGGTATTTATGAGGATTGAACTATCGCCGTTGTTTTTCTTGACTTTTGTATAATATCCTTGCTATATTTGCAGTGCTCCCCTCCCCTCCCTCAGTCAAAAATCACATTTCATCCATTCATCTATGTTGTGTAGACTTTTGCACACCCGGGACAAATGGAAGCTGTCACAATTGATTTTGAGTAAGAGGCGAGGTCTTGCTAGCCAATGACTGCTTTTCTCTGCTGCAACAGTGTAAAACATAAATGACAAAAAAAGCTGTGAAGAGGCCCAATAAACAATGTTATTATTCATTTATTTATTTATTTTAACATTTTGGTGTAGCGTAGGCTAAACGATAAAAAAAAAAAAAAAAAAAAGTCGACCAATGCGGGTGCTGCCTCGAATCTCCTCCATAACCATATTTGTATCAGTTTTCTACATGGACTTTTCTTGCAGATGTCCGTAGTATTGCAATTGCGAGTATACAATGATAAATAATAAAATATTAACTTTGGTTTAACATTTGGTGTAGCGTAGGCTAAACGATAAAAAAAAAAACAAAGTCGACCTAAGCGGGTTTACTGCCTCGAATCTCCTCCATAACCATATTTGTATCCGTTTTCTACATGGACTTTTCTTGCAGATGTCCGTAGTATTGCAACTGCAAGTATACAATGATAAATAATACAATATTAAGTTTGGAATAGTTTCCAATTAAAAAGTGTGAGAAAAAAAGTAATTGAATATTGCTTTCTTTTTGTCACTCTTTTTTTCATTGAAAATAATTGCCAGTATTTAATGAGGATTTTGCCACAAGAAGCACACAACTATCCATATTCTCCATATTCCATATTCTCGAGGTCTTACAGGACTGCTTTTCTCTATTTCAAGAGTTTAAAACATAAATTCGTCCATATTTTGAAATCTTTGTGTAATTAAGTAAACTTGGGTTATCAAACTATTGTTTGACCTGATTGGTGTATGGACGAACAACAAAAGTGAACTAAAGTCCTAAAAATAAATAAAGTTATTAAATAAAGACATAAACAAAAATTTGGGGGGGGGGGGGGGGGGGTGAGTCTTAAACAAGCCTTTTTGCATCAATGATGTTGCCTGAGACCAAAACTGTCCAGGTGCAATCGGACGCCTGCTTTCTGAACAAGTCAAGCGGGGTTTCTAAATAAAGCGGAGTGTTTACCTGGCCTAACCGGAGGTGTCGTTAAAATCAATTGATCAAGCACGAGGTAGGATGCGCATGCACATGTTCCATCGATTAAACAAAGCCCAATGGGAGAGGAATAACCTCTCCGCCAGTACTCCGGAATTTTTGCTGCGTTTTGTGTGCGGCTAAACTTACGATATCCTCACAAGTTTAGTTGCACAAACGCTTATGTGTCTGCGCATTTGCGTGTGAGTGTGTGCACGCATGGTTTTGCCACAAGGTGGGGACTATTTTGGAGGACCCCACAAGACTTTTTTGGGGGGTCAAGACTTGCATTTAGAGTATAGGTTTGAATTGGATTTTGGTTGAGGTTAGGGAAAGAGTTGCGGTTTGGTAATCTGGTTTTATTTCGGGACTAGGAAATGCATTATGTCAATATGTCCCCAGTATGATTGGAAAACCCACAAGGTGGGGAACAAATCCTGGGTTGCACTGCCAAGTTCTGATTTTTAAAAACTTTTTTTTTTGAGGGTCAAGACGTATTTAGAGTAAAGGTTTGAATTGGATTTTGGTTGAGTTTACGGTGAAGGTTAGGGTTCGACAATCTGTTCTAATGGTTAAAGTTAGGGACTAGGACATGCATAATGCCAATAATATGTTCCCATTACAATAGGAAATGTTTGTGTGTGTGTGCCCTTGGTTTTTGCCACATGGTGGGGACCAAACCCCAAGTTTTACAGTCTTTGCCCTTGGTTTTTGCCACATGGTGGGGACCAAACCCCAAGTTTTACAGTCTTTGCCCTTGGTTTTTGCCACATGGTGGGGACCAAACCCCAAGTTTTACGGTCTTTGTGAGGATCCCTTGGACTTGTGTGACCATTTTAGTGGACCCCACAAGTTCAAACCTCTTTTTGAGGGTCAAGACTTGATTTTGGAGTATAAATTAGAATTGGATTTTGGTTGAGGTAAGGATTACATTCAGTCAATATGTTATAATGATGGTTAGGAACTTGCAAACGCATTCTCTCAATGCGATGTCCTCACCGCGGCAGAAAAACCTGTATGTGCGCGTGTGAATTAAAGTGAGCCAACTCAGCCAATGACCGATAAACAAGGTGAGCCATCCACTCGGCTGCGCGTAATGAGTGTCACATGTCAAATGCAGCCACGAGCGTGTGTGAGCAGAATCAGAGAAGAAAGAGGAGGGATTGCGGCTTCTGAAGGACATGGCGGGCGGGGCAAACTGTCTGCCGGTGGGATGCAGATTGGCAGTAACTTGTGTAAGGAGACGACCAGGCCTAATACTTTGAGGGATGATATGGAGCTACCGTCCTAATCCAAACGTATCATATCATTAAAGCCGTCCGCTGCCGCTGGAGGCCTGACATACATATTCAATTTACACAATGCATGATGCAAAGCTTATGGAGGGAATCCAATAGTTCGTCCTTTTCATCAGGACGTAGCAAGCAGCAGGATGCGGACTTCCATACAGTGTGGATGTTTATTTTTCTGGCAGCCTTCACTTTTGTCTCAGCAAGACAGCGAGATTAATTGCGTCCCACTTCAAAAAATGAGACGTCGTTGGAAAGGCCAGCGTGTCCCCTATTGAGCACAGCAGGACAGGCCAAAGATAGAGGAAAAACGAATGTCCACTACAGTGGACACAAAATAAATATGCCGGGTTTAAGGAGGGACTTTGGACTAGATTTGGGCCGCACTGGACAGGCTAAACAAAATTGAATGGGGAGAGTTTTGACAAGATTTGATTGGGTAAATGACTTTTTTTCTTTTTTTTTATATTAATTTGGACCACATTGCATAGGCAATAATTGTAGCTGATTTTCAATGACTATGTTTGTGCCGCATTGGACAGGAAAAACATAAATTTGGAAAGGCTAAACATAACCCGGCTTTCAATGACTGCATTGGACCTTTGATTGCTGACCTTTGACCACATTTGATGGGCTAAATGTACACCAGTTTTAAATGACTATTTTTTAAAATTTGGACCACATTTGAGATGCAAAAACGGTAGCTGATTTTCATTGACTATTTTCTGACTGGATAAACCTAACTCTATTATGAATTATTATTTTTGAACATCAATGGATGGGCTAAATGCAACCCACTTTTCAACGACGGTTTTTGGACTACATTTTGATTTCATTGAAATTTTTTAGCAGAATTTTGGCCACATTTGATGCGCAGAATACAACCCAGTTTTATATGACTATTTTTACTTATGTATTTTGCAAAATTTTGACCATATTGAATAGCGGTAGCTGATTTTCAATGGCATTTTTGGACGGAATTTGGACCACTAAGGAAAGGCTAAACACAAGCCAGTTCTGAATAACTATCTTTGAACCAAATTTAGACCTCATTGGACAGGCTAAAACACAATCCAGTTTTTAATGACTATTTTTGGTTTAAATTTGGAACATCAATGGATGGGCTAAATGCAACCCAGTTTTCAACGACGGTTTTTGGACTACATTTTGATTTCATTGAAATTTTTTAGCAGAATTTTGGCCACATTTAATGCGCAGAATACAACCCAGTTTTATATGACTATTTTTATTTATGTATTTTGCAAAATTTGGACCATATCGAATAGCGGTAGCTGATTTTCAATGGCGTTTTTGGACGGAATTTGGACCACTAAGGACAGGCTAAACACAACCCAGTTCTGAATAACTATCTTTGAACCAAATTTAGACCTCATTGGACAGGCTAAAACACAATCCAGTTTTCAATGACTATTTTTGGTTTAAATTTGGACCATAATTGAGTGTGAGGCGGACGGACCGGATTTAGCCCAAAATCCAACCTCCGGAAGAGATCTGGCGGCGGGTGCGGTTGCGCCACCGTTAAAAGCCGAGGCGTTAAGTGTGTGAGCAGACAAGAAACAGCGGTAGCGTGTTTAGTGGTATTAAACTTGCATAGGCGAGCGGCCTGCGGGCCCTCCGCCGTTGACCGGGAGGCGACATTGATTGAAATCATGCTTTCAGCAGCCGTATCTAGTCGTATTGATAAATATCTCCCCAGCAGAGAAGCATTTCCTTTTGCCTGTCTTGAGAAAGCCAATTAAGCTCTCAATAAGAATTTGAAATGCGCCATTAAATAATGCATAAGGACAATAAATACGACTGTATAGCGCTTGGACAAGAGCGGGTCCGACTCTTCTATTGCGCTCGTCTAATCTAAGAGCCAGTGGACAAACGCGGGGCGTTTAATGCACTCGTCATCCGAGTGCAGGGGCATTAGGAAGGAGATAATGCCTTTGTGATTTCGCTCGACTTCATATGCCACTGTGATGAGCTATCATTGGGCCCCTCTCGTATTGATTTATTTGCCAGCGAGCGCTATAGTGTATGCGCTCTTCATCAGAGCTCCTCGTTCTGGGCCTCGCTGGAGATGTTGAACTCTGCGGCCTATTAAAAGGCTGCCAGACAGCAGGAGCACTTAACTATTCCGGTGAAGGGAAGAGTGGCGAGCGTCAACTTTCTCTGTTTGCTTCAAAGTCATCCGCATTATTACCGACGTATGCATAATGTAGCACCTCGCAAACTTGGGGGGAGGAAAAAAAGGAGCCCCGTAAAAGTCCCACCACGGATTTTATTTTTAGCGTCGAGATAGTCCAATCGCAATGGCGCGGTTGTATTTTAGTTGCCTACTAAGGAAAATGAAATGCAGCTGTTGTTTCTTTCTAGGTGTGTCGTGGATTTAGCATGTTAGCGGTTAGCATCAGCTGTCCCATAAGGGACGCCGATAATGTGCCTGAGTCATCCTTTTAAAATGCACTCTATTGCTGTTGTACTGTAGATTGCCAACTTTTCCAGATGATTCTTATCAACAGGCCTTTTTTTCACTATTTTGTGTTTGTGCTGCTTCAGTCCCCTCTCACTCGTTAATCTGTTCCCACTATTTTTACATTCTTGAGATCAGCGGCGAGTGCCATGGTTTGTTATGCCATGGGTATCATTTTCTACATTTCTTACACACACATATATATATATATATATATATATATATATATATATATATATATATATACTGTATATATATATATATATACTGTATATATATATACTGTATATATACTGTATATGTATATATATGTATATATATATATATATATATGTGTGTGTGTATATATGTGCGTGTATATTTGTGTCTTCAATGTTTTCGCAAAAGCTGCAATGGTAAACTTGGTGAAACACGGATGCTCCGCATTTTCGGGTATTTATGGTAAAATGAACTCAAATTGTCTCGCAAAGAAAAGAAAAAACAACTGCTTTGAGCGCATTCAACATTACACTGACGAGACGTTCATGACCGCTCACAATGCGGGAAAAGTGAAACACTTAACACGCAACAAACATAACTTATGGATATGAGCACAAAAAAAGTGTAAACGTTTAAGAAGATGAGATTTATTCTGATTTGCTATAGTCTTACATTGTTGCCAAAGTGTTGGTGCATCTTACTGAAAATACCAGAATCTCACCCCAAAATTTAGGGTGCATCCTATACACAGGTGCATCTTATATTTGAGTAATTACGGTAAGTTGTTTGGTAGGCTTTGTAGTGTTTCAATTGTGTTTATATTCACCAGATTGAAAGGCCTGAGCCAAAATCCAATCCTTCCAACCCTCACCTGCAAAGATATAATCAATGGAATAAGTTGTAAAACATAAAAACCGGCATCCACAGCAAAGCTGTTTGGTTCAATCGCATTTTTTTTTTTTTTATGTGTAGTGTAAATCAACCCCGGGAAGCAGGAATTGAAGATCACCTTGACCTAGCAACAATTCAGTATCCTCACGTTCACTTAGTTTGTTCAACAAGGCAAATAGCCTCTGGCTGCTTGTCAGTTAAGTGATGCAGCGCTTTGATATTCACCTGCTATTGCCGTGATCCGATTGTGTTGCTCTAAGCCGTATTGATTGATCGCGTCCACCATTTCATAATCCTCTACCCGGCCTCTTTAACCAGCAAAAAGTAAATCCAGCAAAAGTCATGAATGGATAAGCGTGTGAAAAGTAGCACCGGTGGGAACGAGGATTACACGCGTCTTCCGGATCGATTTATCGACCAAAAAAGACACGTAAAATCTTCGGCCGCCTAATGGTGCGCGACGCTGCCAAACGCCCAGCCCGGAGTGACATAAAAGTGACACTAATTCAGGGACGACGCAGCGGTGGCGTTGGTTAAGTCGGACCTGTGGCTGACATAGACGGAGGTGGTCCAAATTGGAAAGATGAAGCTCAGTGTGGTTTCTGACACTCACACTGTTTAGTTGCAAACACGTCTGAGTCACTGATGAGCAGAGACGTTGGACGCTCGCCCAGTTTGTGAAGGGCTCGACGCCATTGTCGTCAGAATCTTTTTGTTTCAACTTCAGCTTTACGTGCTGCACTCTAATGTTTGAGACGTTTTGCTAAACGTTTTTGGCAAACACCGAATCGTACAGATTTGAGCCGTCTGAATTTTGAGTCGGGATGAGGCCGAGTATCGGTGTTGATACTTGGAATTATTTCAAGGTATTTGTGGTCCTTGCTTTGGCAGCCGATACTAGCAGTTTTAGAATAGAAAATGACATCAATTTCATGATCTTTAAGGAAAGTACTACAGTGGACCCCCGTGTTACAGCGTTACGTTTCAGACTTAGGTTTTTTTCAAGTTGCGATGCGGAACACGGAGTTTTTTCTTCCCCTCTTTACGGTATTTTCCCTGCTTTGCGACAAAACAACTGTCATGACCCTCGGGGGTTGGCTGTATTTGTGTTGAATCATCTCCATCTGCGGCCGTTTTTAGGTAATTGCACTTAGATTCTGTTGCCGTCACATGACGGAGATGCTGGTCTGCTATTGGTGGGCCTCTCTTTTCTCAAAATGTCGGAACGGTAAAGCTTTGTTCGATTGTGAGTGGTTCCAAAACCATATTTATAGTACATTTTACTGCTTAATTCAAAGTTGAATGAGTTATCCATGGGTCCCAAGATTGCGACTGATGTTAAAGAGAGAAGTAAGAAGATGATTTATGAGGAAACAAAGCTGGAGATAATCAAGAAATACAAAGTTAGCCTAGTTTCTGATTGTATACATGTATATTATATATACGTAGCCCTTACTATACTATTTTGGTCCAATTTTTAATATGTATGTACAATTGTGATGATTTGGATTGCCCGCCATACGGTGAATTCGAGAGAATTCGGAGATGAATTTAATGGAAGGTCTTCGTTTCACCGATATCGTTACGAGCCCCCTGAATCCGCAACTGTCTTTGGGTTAGAGGTGGTGGAAACTCTGGCTTGGTTGTCAGCCAATCACAGGCCACATACAGACAAACAACCCTTCATACCTTCTCCTGCTTTCTGGACAATTTAAAGTCGACCATCAACCTACAAAATGTACCTCCTTGGAATGTAGACGGAAGTAGAAGAATATGCAAAGCACACGCAAAAAGATATGAGCAAAAATTCAAACCCCAACCCCCTAACCACTAGTACAAAAGCAGTTTGCATACAACAGCTATTTTTAAACTAGAGGCTCAAATTTCCCAAGGACGAAGACGGTGCCAACAAAGCGAACGAAGTACGCGTTCTGTCGCTTTTACTACAGCATCACTTTTGTTGAGGTTGACAAAATAAAGGGTTGTTCAGCACAATGCTATACGTTTCCCCAGCAGAAGGACACTTGAGCAGGTTGGCTTCTTGCTGACAAAGTGTGAAGCGCCGCTCAGAAAATCCATCCGTCAGATCAACATCTTTTGGACGTTTCCATCCTCGATTTCTGTCGAGTTTTGAAACGACGTGGCTGGTTGTCGCAGCTCGTTCCCCGGCCTGTGAAAATTGCCCACCGACTCAGCCGGCAGCATAGCAGGACGTTTTCCAGTGTCGCGCCGAGTCAACAGCTCGTTTTTGTCATTAGCATAACGCCGCGGCCATTGTTTGGCGACTGCGTGTCAGCTCCTGTCAACTCTGAGTGTATCAATGTCAAGACCCATTCATGCATGTTTAACCTGAGCTATGGGGGTTCATTCAAAAGCCAGCTGGACCACTTGGCTACGTCCCAATCCTATCAAGAATGATAGTCATTGATACAACAGCTTGCGTCAAAAAACTGAATGATCAATTCAACAGAGCCCCAGAACTCAAACTCAATCCGTTTGAGGAGGCATCTGAAATCCATCTATTTACTATTGAAACCAAATTAGAGTTTTGGATCAGCTGTAGCCGCTCCTACTTGATTTGGGTTGAGGGTCTGGTTGCCGAGCGATGGCAGCAACAAACAATAACGTCAAAGTTTTGGATCCTTGATGGACTTTTTCGAACATCCTGCTCTTTTGAGAACCCCAAGTGCTTTCAGAATACATTACAAGTACTGAAAGCATGCAAAGAATGAGAACAGTGTTATTCATCTGGTATGAGTCATCCATGTTCCGCTCTATAAGAACTGTGAGTGCTTTTGTTCCCATCATTTGGGGCAATTGCATGTTACTTTGCACTTACTTAGCCGCTATAGCACGTAGTTAGCTAGTTCTTTGGCAGTTAACTAGCTAGCTATGCGTACGCCCAGCAGCTGGATTTTTCACAATTGTGAAGGCACATTTGACTGTACATACTTACCAATGTATTTGTTCGTTTATTTATTTTTACAATTATTCATACTCTGTGGTAGTGTTAGCGCTTTTCTATAACTTGCCAAATTTACAAGACATGTTTATATTGACTTATCTGATTGCCTCTGTAAGGATCCACCATGTTAAAATTATATCCCTGAAAGCATTTTAGTTGTCTCGCTACGGGTATTTTACTTGACATTTAAAGCTTTTTTTCCCCCTACCAGCAATGGCATGATTTTATGACTGCGCAGCGAAATTCATGCCTGTCGACTTCTCTTCTGCATGGCAGTGCGCCATTCTGACTCACTTTTGTGTCGCATCACCATTTAAATTTATAGTTAGGAATAACATTAGCGCTGAAAGTACATTTTTGTGGTTCTGCCTGTCAAGTCTGCGCGAGCGCTCTCAGAATCCCACACAAAGTCTCCTTTTTGTTTGACGATGTATCGATCGAAAAACAGCGTCTGCGTTTATTACAGATGAGACAGTTCAAGGATGAAGCTGACATAAAGGTGACAACAGCTCAGCTATACGGCCGTATAGGCGGTGCATCATTGTGCCTCAACAGTACAAAGTAACGCTATTTCATATTCAGTCGGTACACTGCGGCGGTGACATTGCTGCAAACAAGCTCAATTCAGTGTCTGAAAGGCAATTTACTAAGCTGCTAATAATATTTGATGTATCTTCAGAGCAAAAAAAACAATAAAGAGGAGACAAGTGAGGCCGACCAATAGCAGAGCAGCATCTCCGTGAGGAGACGCTGACCAATAGCAGACCAGCATCGTAGTGACCCGTTGCATGGAGGCATTGACGGCAACTTAAAATAAGTGCAATAACCTAAAAACGCCTGCAGATGGAGACAAAACAACACAAATACAGCCAAGCCCCTAGGGTCATGACAGTTGTTTTTGTCGCAAAACCGGGAAAATACCATAACGGGGGACGAAAAAACTCAGTATTCCACATCGCAACATGAAAAAAACGCAAGCCAGGGACGCTGTAACACGGGGGTCCACTGTATTTCCTTTTTTTTTCTTCACCGTTTACATGTAGTCCCTGAAGCCAAGGTAATACTGCTGCTTAAGACATCCTAAGACTAATTAAGCATCATTGTTCATCAAATGACTTTGGGGCGCTTCGTTCACGATTCATTCCACGCGCCGAGGCGGCCAGGTGGATGGCATTGACTTACATGAGATGTGACCGGGCCGAAACGTTTGCAGCGTCGTCCCAAACTTCACGGTTGAAAGACGAAACAGCAGCGGCGCGTCCTCGGTGCACCTGCCTGTCAAGACGCATTGGCAACATGCCGGCCTGCCGGGTCCAAAACAAAGAGGCACAGTAGCCAGTTGAAGGTCAGCTGTGGATCTCTGACGTACGAGCGAAGAAGTGACGCGAAAGCGCTGCGGTTTCATGGTAGGGGGGTTTCTATTTTGCCAGTGAGACAGCCAGGTCCGTGGGGCAAAAGAAGAATCTATTAAAAGCAGAGAAAAAAATAAGTTTGATGTTATAGCTGCATCTTTTAACCACGCAGGCGGTGGTTTGTAGTAAGAAGGATGCGTCTTTCATCGACATCATTAAGTCAAGGCAAAACGACGTTTTGTGTATAAAACATTTCACACACAGCAACTCAATCCGGGGAAGACTTGATTTTTGATTTAAAAATTATTTTTGAAAAAACAGGAATTAGAGGCGATGTCAGGATTACAATAAGAGAGACGGCGATAAAGAACACAATCGGAGTCAAAACGTGTCTTTTGAAAAAGATCTTTTCAGATCGTAACTTTTAGTAATAGAGCCTCTCCTTTGGCTTTTATTTCTTTCTCAAGCAGGCTGTGGTTTACAAACTTCCTTTCACCCTCCGTCATGCAAAAGCGGTTCAACCAGCTATATTCCTTATCCGAAAAGAACTGATTCAACTAACTCTGCTTCACCATGTTCGTTTTGACCGCCGGACTTCACTAATTGACTCCAGCCCAGTCAATCAGCAATTATTTACTGTAGTCGGCGTCCGTAGCATTCAGTGATTTGTAGACCAGTGGCAGAATTTTTCACAGCTGATTGGGAGCTAGTGTGAAGTCTTTAGGGTTGAAGTAATATCTTTTCAAGTCTTTGTTCCGGTTGAAATCATAGCCGCGGCCTTTTGATGCTCTTTTGATGGAGTCTGGTCAGAAGACCTTTGCAATAATCAAGTCTACTGGAGATCCGTCTGCAGATATTTTTCAGGTTGTAAAAGGTGGTTTTAGTGATTGACTTAATATGATTGCTGAAAATCAGCTGTGAGTCTCTCAGCACTCCAAGATTTCAAACTCGGTTGGTGGTTTCTAATAAAGGTGTTTATCTATTTTTGTTTGGCGAAAGGAAATTTCAGTTCAATGGCCGATCAGGGGAAATTAATCAGATTTTTTTTTTTTTTTTTTGTCGGGTATCAACGATGCATTAGAATGATTAGGAAACGCTTTATCGACACGGCAAAAATTTTAAATTTAATGCTATTGACTCTTTCGATCATGCCGAGGATCATTTGTAACGTAAATGTGTTATTTTGTTGACGTTAAGTGTTCTTTGATCGTGATGGGCCGGGATTCAAATGAACGTTTTTGTCGTAGCTGTCACAATAACATGATTAGACAATGTGCTAATGCGGACGAGATGACAAGACAAGCCTCAAGGCAAAAGATGATTACTGCCATCTAAAACCTTTCTATATGATATTTAGCGGCGCCATTGTCACGAAGACTGTATTTTTACCCAAATCTATTTGTATGCCGAATTTAAAAAACATCATAGCGTGTTTACCGCCGCCGCTTGAATATTAATTCCACTTCAAACCTGTCGTCAGGGTCCTGGAGCCAAACAACATCCGCCCCACTGCTTACTTTAAAGAGTGATTATCTTCCCGAGCGTTTCTTCCCGCTTCTTTGAAAAGTGATTATCTTCCCAAAGACAAACAGCGCGTGTCCTTTTGGAGCTGTCCGATACTTGCATTTATCGACTCCTTTGACGAGCTTTGGCGAGATGATTAGATCGCTATGACAAAGTGCTTTCTCTGTTGTGAGACGTGATGGATGTCGGCCGCACGTAGCCGCCGCGGGCTGAATTTCTATTGACCGAACGGCTCTCATTTGCGGCGGCGGGGATTAGCCATGTAAGGACATTCATAAAGCGTGCCGCCCGCCTTCCCGCCCGCCGGATGTTTCAGCGGGAGGCCGCGGGCCGAGGCAGGTAGTAAAACACGTTTCTGTTTTCAAAGCCACTCTCGTGTTTACTTGCTCTTTTACTCACGGGGTTCGCTGTGAAAACGGTGGTCCTGAAGGCCAAGGCTGCAAGATGAGAAGCTCTATATCGATTCAAGAGCGTTCAGCTTCGTTTTGTGTTTTACTGGACTTATTGGTCAGGATTAAATGTCAGGGTCATTTTATTCAGTTTGAATTTGGGCAAATGTGGCCCGGCTTAGAAAAACAAACGAATAGAAAAGATGACTCTGTTTGTGGAAGAAAGCTGGTGATGATCCTGAATGGATGAAAAGTTACCCGAACCCTCTTTGACAAATAACTTAATGCAACACCCCCCCCCCCCCCCCCCCCCCCCCCCCCGAAAAAAAACCAAACAAAAAACTTTGGAACATGTTTTCATCAATACTTTAATCTTCAGCCACCATCAACATTGCACTCTCAAAGTATTTCTCAGTTTGTTTATTTTTTAGCTAGTTGAAACATTTTACAGTAAAAACAAACAAACAAACAAACTCAAAACTAAATATATATGCATGATATATGTATGTATAGTATATGTGTATATATGTACGTATAGAAAAAAAATATATGTATGTATAGTATATGTATGAATAGTATATGTGTATGTATAGTATATGTGTATATATGTACGTATAGAAAAAAAATATATATATAAGTGCATAAGTGGTACGCAGATACGCATGCACAACAGAAATCACTGATGTGTAACGTCGTTTGCTTCACTTCTGGATTTCCGTACGCTACTTAATATTTACCCATGACAACAACCACAGCATTTTTATTTCCCTGAAAAGTGGCTCCTCGATCTGCCGTGGCTTGATGATGCACACTTAAATGTGGTGCAAGATTTATTGCTTTTGGCCTCAGCTGAACAACACAAATTGTGTGTAATAGTTTTCTCCTTGCCTTTCAGAAGCTAAGCACACGCGTCCCATAGCTTCCTATTCAGAGGATATTTGTTTGTTTACTGAAGCGGCTTAGACTGGCTATATGTTTGTTTGATAAGCGTGTTTCTTCTCCGTTTGCTCACACATGATGTTTTTGTAGTCACTTGAGAAAACAATACAATAGAATGACTGAATTTACTTTGGTCTCGGCTCAGAATAAGGTACAATGACACTTCGATAAACTTTGAATTGCGGGCTTTTGATGATATCTGACATCTGTCTGCGCCTTCAACACTTCCCAAATAGAAAGTGTTGCTGTTATGTCTTCTTCCCAAAGTCATCTTAAAAAGTCTTCCAGACATGATTCAGTAAATAAACAGTTCAACGGAAGAAAATGAATCTGCATGCACTTACCTTTGTGGCTCATTTGAGTTTACCAAAGATTTATAACAATGGATTTTCGACAAAACATTTCACTTAAAAATATCCAGGCTGTGTATCTCAAGGTGACAATTATGCTTTCTGACTCCTGTGAGTGAGGGAAATTTTTACAACACTTCTTAATAGTTTTCTTCCCCAGCTATTTTCAACCCTCTAAAATGGTTTTATTATGTACAAATAACAGAAGATGCCACGGTAGTTGCAAAATATGTGTTTTCTGTATCCAGGTAAGGCAGTTGAGAAAGGTTTCTCAAAACAATGCCCGGAGACACTTACATAGTTGATGTAGTCGCACAGCTGTTTTCAAACGGGGTTACGAGTACCCCAGGGTTTACAAAGGCACGTCCAAGGCCACGTGAGATTTTATTGGTGTTTCTGCAGGTATCAGCAAATCTAATTGAATGCTTTTAATGCTGTGACAGGAGCAGTCGGTCTTTCTTTTTAATTAAGCCTCGTGCATACATGGTACCAATGTGGGAGCTTTTTGATGATTTCTTTGCGAAATCAAAGGAGAAAGCGCTGAATAAAACACTAGGGATTTGCAACTTAACGCTAATGATATGATCATGTTAAAGATCGGAATACAAACATGCTGCTAGTTTTAAACTGTTGCAGTTTGGCGTGCTAAATAATTATGACACATACGCTCATGGGTACCAGGTTTGACGTACCCACAATCGCTATAATTCAAGTTTTTTCGATGGCTATGTGTTTTTTGCATTTCCTGCAATTTTTGAACCAACCTCTTTAGCGGTGGTCGAGATAGGCTAACAGATTGAAATTTCTCAAATGATTTGTTACACTTTAAGACAATAGGTGGCACCAAAACCACGTAATGGTTTTTTTTTTTTCCTTGCGTCGACTCCTACAGGAAAACTTGCTTCATACCAGCGCGAATGCACTTGTAGTTTCTCTGTACGAGTAGGGGAAAAGCGGTGATCTTGACTCACATTTTCAGGTTGTGTATTTTGGCTTGTATTTCATTAAAACTACATATGTATGGATTGAGGATTGAGAAAAAAAAAATCATTAAAAACGGACGTTTTCCCGCCCTCAAAAGCGGGTACCATGTTGGTACAAAAAACGTGAGCGTAGTCTTTTCAAAATGAATGCACTAGGGGTAAATGAGGAGAAATTAATTGGAGCATGAATCAACTTATTGATAAATTGTGTTGCGAAATGTTGTCTGCGTTTACTTCGGTGAAGTATGTTACAAGTGAACGAATTTAATGGCAGACGAGCCAGGAATAACAGATTTTACAGATTTAACCATAGTTGATGAAATTAAACACAGATTGCATAGCAATCTGCTTTAAGTCATTCTTGCGTGGATTGAGGGTACTTGGCCCAAAAATGTTTTTCACCGTGGGTACACAATATAAAATAAGGTTTGAGAACTACTGTAGTAGTCAAAAATAGACTGCTTTGTTTTGTTGATAGCATAAAGATAATATTCTGAAGTCACTCAAGGGTGAAAAGAAAAAAAAAAGTTGTGTTTGTCTTAAGAAGACTGCTCATCATGTAGTCTGATCAGAATCAAAGGTTTTTATTTATAGGTGAGTGTAAAGACAGGAAAGATTTCAGGGAGATTTTAGGATATATGCTGGAATGACAACTCCAGGATTTGCTTTGATGTTTGTTGTGATAGTTCAGGATGAGACAGCGATTTTTGCACATGAATTGGCCACCACAATTCAAGACCTTGACCTATGAAAAAAATCTTTAAGATGCACCGGAGCAGATTTGATGCTGCGCTCCCATCGGAAGTTCGGTCCTTTTATCGCGCTTCCAAATTGCACGAAAGTGTGTGGTTTGAACTTATTATGAAAAGAGATTGACCTATTACGTGGCTGGCCAATTAAATCTACGGATGATGGCGCTTCAAACATCAGACCAAAATAAATGTCCAAATTTACTTTTTACATTCATCTACTCTAACCAAAATTTGTATGTTACTTGTGAACAAGTAGTGTCATCAGTTACTACACATAAATCCCAATGTGTACCTTCTATCCTTAAAGGAACAGTGTGTAACATTTTGACCGTTTTTTTTTTATGGACAGCAGGAGGTGCTGCATTTACCATTGTCCGTAACGCTAACAAACATGGCTGCCGTCAATGAAAAATAGTCTAAATCTTTCACAGTGTCCCTTTAAGTATATATTGTGAAATTAGTTTTGTGTATATATATATATATATATATATATATATATATATATATATATATATATATATATATATATATATATATATATATATATATATATATATATATATATATATATATATAATTTGTGTGTATGTGTGTGTATATGTATGTAAATATAGTGCCATATAAGCTAAGCATAAATGTGTTAATTTTGACATCCATTCAACTACTAGTAACATTCTGTGAAACAAAAATGTTTTTTTTTTTTAAACAAAATACATTTATTATTCACTTCTGCCATTTGTAGAAAATAATTACCAGGTCGGCTCGTGAATTGTGAAAATCGGAAAATAATTGACATCATTTGAAATGCATTGGGAGGAAACTACGACTATATTATTAATCATAATGACACCTATTTTTTTTTCTGCCCCAAATCAGAATTGGTTTTGAAAAAAATCCAAATTGTTTCGACCCTAATTACACAGTCCAATTTGTGTCATCCCAGCTCGGAGGTAATTTGACCAAATCATGTCACGTTAAACCATCTTCTTTATGATGTCCCCATACCGTGACAGCGTTTCTCTTCAGCTGTTTATGTGTATTAAATTGCTATTAAAAGCTAGCCCGCCCACGGTTCACCGAGCGGCGACATTACTGAAAAGGGGAATTGCTTTCTAGGTAAAAAAAAAAAAAAAGTATTCCTTAAAGAGAATTTATCGAGGCGGTGATAATGTAAGAGTTGCTTTTACATCTGTTGGACCAGTCGCTCATATGTTGTGAATCAAGTTAGTGCCGGAGTCCATAATGGAGTGTAATGGCGCAAATGTCCGAACCTTTACATGCGCTTCCAGATGCTGGGCTATTTACTGCCGGCGCAAAGTGCGTTTTTACGACTCGTCGTCGAGGAATTGCGTCGGTCAGCCCACAGTTACACCTCGCTGTATTTATGGACGGAATGAAAGGTCTACGGCGCGTCATCAAAGTGACGGAGAGCCCGGGCCAGCTCACGGTCGCGTTGTCATATGTCTTGTTGGGGAACCTATAAAGTCAATCTATGCATCGCAACTCCTGGAATAAAGCTCGCAGTTGGGATAAATTAATTTGATGGCGGGGATAAAATGGTGGGTGTAATTGTTTGGTTAAGAGTGTGGTTTTCCCGCCAAAGTTTTACTGTAGTCATCCGGCTGCTTGAAGCATTGTGCGGTATTTTGAGGTCATTTTCTTACATATGATTCTCGCAGTATTTTAGCCAAGGATGGTACACTCCTGGTGATAATTAATATTATTACAGTGGTACCTCGGTACTCGACCATAATCCGTTCTGAGGTGGTGGTCGAGCACCGATTTGTTCGAACACCGAAAGCAATCTTCCCATAAGAAATAATGGAAAGTACGTGTGCACAAGTAAATGTGCACAAGCAGTACATGATAAAGATAAAGATAAATAAAGCATTATAAACCATTTTGTATAATTTACTTACGTTTTGGAGAGTGGTTGATGGCATACAGGAATGGATGTGGAGAGGACGGGAGGGAGTTACTCCTTCCATGATGACGCTAGCTAACTGCGACGCGAGGTACACCGCGTTCAGGACTTTGTCTCATGGAGCGACGCTAACCATCTGCACCTGAACACCACCAAGACCAGGGAGATGGTGGTGGACTTCAGGAGGCCTAAACCCCATCCGGAACCAGTAACCATCAAAGGAGAATGTGTAGAGTTTGTCCAGACCTACAAATACCTGGGTGTGCAGCTGGACAATAAACTGGATTGGACTACCAACACAGAAGCTCTGTGCAGGAAAGGACAGAGCCGACTGTACTTCCTCAGAAGGCTGGCGTCCTTCAACATCTGCAAAAAGCTCCTGCAGATGTTCTACCAGACTGTTGTGGCGAGCGCCCTCCTCTACGCAGTAGTGTGCTGGGGAGGCAGCACCAAGAAGAAGGACGCCTCGCGTCTGGATAAACTGGTGAGGAAGGCGGGCTCGGTTGTGGGCACAGAGCTGGACAGTCTGACAACTGTGGCTGAGCGACGAGCGCTAAACAAGCTGCTATCAATCATGGACAATCCAACGCATCCACTACACAGCATCATCCACAGACAGAGGAGCTGCTTCAGTGACAGATTGCTGTCACTGTCCTGCTCCACGGACAGGCTGAGGAGATCATTCCTCCCCCATGCCATGAGGCTCTTCAACTCCACCCGGGGCAGAAAAAGCTCACATTAAACTCTAAACCTCATACTCTGCACTGCACTATTCACTTTATACAAGCACCTTAATTATACTTGCACTAGACTCCAACGATTCACACTATTCTGTTTACACTGTTAACAAGCACCTTAAGTATACTTCTGTACTGGACTTATGTGTATCTTGTGTACTTTATTTCTCATATTTTATATCTCGACTTGAGGATACTGCTGGTAATGTGAATTTCCCTACGGGGATGAATAAAGTATCTATCTATCTATCTATCTATCTATCTTACTCCGCTGGCGGTCTGAGTTGAACTGGCGCTTACCCGCTGGCCGAGAAGGGCCGAGGAGCGCGTTCGGGTCGGCTCGGCTCGGCTCGGCTAGGCTCGGCTAGTCGAGAACCGAAAATCTGATCGAGGTCCGATGCATTACCTACTTGATTTTTTTGGTCGAGCACCGATTTGGTCGAGTATAGAGGCGTTCGAGGACCGAGGTACCACTGTAGTTACTGGAATTTTGATGGCAAACTATTTGAGGGAAATTGGCCCAGTTTGTTATGAGGACGTGTGCAATTTTGATTTTGAAAAGTAACATACTTGTCAAATCGTATATCTTGCTGATTGTCAAAATTATCACCGATTCGGAGATCAACTTGAGACGGATTCGGACCCCTGAAAGCTAAACAAGAACCCTTCCAGTGCAGAGAAGCTTGGTGTTTGTGGGATGAGCGAAGCTGTATTTGGGAGAATTTCACGCCGCCTGTGCTGTGAAGTAAATGCTCCAGGAAGACTTTACTGCTTCTCTCCCATCAAAATATCCAAGCTCCCGCTCTCTTAGTTTTACATCCCGTAACAATGTTCATCTCCCCGCCTGACAAAATCAAAGTGATGGGAATCGCTTGTAGACGATGAAAGTCAAGACAACAAATGGAAAGTTGTGGAAATTCTCATTTAGTGATGAGACTGCCGAAACCTACTTTCGCAATAAAACGCCGAGTCCTTTTTACGGCAGCAATTTCAAAATCTTCATGTATGCAAATGTGAACACGTAGGATCATGCAGGGGAGTTAATGTGATGCTAATTAAGAGGGCATTAAGTAGCTCTAATTACACCCGCCACGGATTTGATGTTTTCCTTGGCTCGGTGAGAGGAACGTAGCATGTTCCAAGGAGGTCGTTGCTTAAAGTTGTCTAAAAATCATTTGGGGGGGGCAATTCAGTCAACACAAAAGACATTTTGTAAAACATTCATGGTTGATGTAACGAGTCTACTTAAAAAACAGGTGAAAAATATCACCTTTGCGTGGCATGTTCACGTTCATTTTAAAACCCTTATGCAGTATTTTGACAATTTCGGTGTTATTCAGTTAGTATTTTAGCCAAGGGATGGCACACTCCTGGTAGTGTGATAACAAAGTGGTCATGCAATGTTGAAAATGTTGCAATAATCTGGGCAAAATTTCAGCTCCCGAATGTTTTCTTTGATGTAAAATGCCCTTGACGTAAAGCTCAAAGGATTGGACTAAATCTGCACAAGGGTTAAAGCACCGATAGTTCCGCTTTACTTCAGGATATCGTCATTATCACTCTCCTCCTGATCGATACGTTCCTCAAATTCGGCGGGCCGGATTAAAGAGCTACATGGGCCGCATATGGCCCCCGGGCCGTAGTTTGCCAATCCCTGCCCTACAACCACCACTCAAAAGCAAACACCTGGATCAAAGATAAAAGATGGAATTGCCTCACGACCAAAGGTAAAGATTAAATCATTTCACTGCAGCGGTGTCAAAAACCTTCAATTATCTCGAGTGACCAAAACTCGCCATGAAATGGTATCAGTAACACATAATAAACCATTTTTGAGTCAGGAAAAGTGCTACCTTTCAGCCGGCTATGGCAAACATAGCCGAGCGAGGTTAGCTAAGTGACAATATTATCCAGAAGTGATCCGTCCACTTGCTCATTGGTCAACCGGGCGTTAGCAAGTTTAATCCTGTCAAAACATGGAAACAGAGATTCGGCCTGGTATTCATCATCCCAGCCAAAGGCAACAGATTTATCGGCGTTTTTTTACACATGAGTGGTAAGTAGACCGTGAGTACGGAAACTCTAGATTACCCAATAGCTGCGGCGAAAGGCGTTTTTCCCGCTTTTTCAATATTACCTTTTTGCCGAGTGATTAGGTGGCACGCCTCTCCGAGGAGCTCAAGCCCCGGCAGAGGGATGAAACGGAGATAAGGTCGGCGATCTCTTCCGGCTGAGAGCGCAGGGGGCATTAGTGTGGTAATAGCAGAGGCCCCCCCCCCCCCCCCCCCCCCCCCCCCATGCCCCTCTCGTTTGATCCGCCGCTGGAGGAGGACAAGCTGATTGAGTGACTGCGATAAGACGCTCAGTCGGCTAAGCGCGTTCTTCCGTTGTCTTAATTTCGCTGTATTTTGACAACGCAGTCTAGTTAATAACGCTTTATCCTAATCGGGGGGGGATTTTAGCGCGGCCTTGTCGTTGCGACTGTGAGGCGTGATTACATGACAGGCGTTGGTGTACAGTCCTGTCACTTGGCGCCGTGTCTGGAATGTGGAGCGTTGCCACCGCAATGTCAAATTAATCATGGGGTGGAATAATGTCTTCAGAGCTGTGGTGCTGTCACTCATTTTTTTTTTTTTTTGGGGGGGGGGGGGGGGGGGGGGGGGGGGACAACAAGCTGGCTGTCACTTGTCTTGCCTTCGTTTTATTTGACAGTCACACTACTATCTGTCTCGTTTTCTCTGGACATTACACCGCGTACTTGTCCCACCCCGTTGTGTTCAAACCAATGCCAATTCCAGCACGTAATAATTTAATTGCGCGATACGTTGCGACAGTTGGCGAAAATCACTCCTTGGTTGGTTTGTTTGTCAGCTTTTATGATGATTACGGTTGATAGCGGTTGTGATTTTGGGAGGACAACTGGGAGGAATAGATGGGACAAATTGCCCCACAGTAATTCTTCATCAATAAAAGACAATTCGATACTGTACCGAATACATCAGCTGTGATACAATTCAAGGATGAATCATTTTCAAGTGGTAAGATTTGATTTTTTTTGGGATGACAAATCAAGTCAGAAAGGGTATGTTACAATCATTTGCATGACATATTGTCCATGAAGATGTCAGTAGTGTGAATATACAGTAATAATTCGCTTCATATATGTATGTAAATGTATATATGTATGGGGTGTCAAAATAACAGACTGATTGCTATAAATGAGTTCATGTTGCAGCTAAAGCGTTTTTCTACATCGGGTTTTTTGTGCTTGAGTTGTGGAGGGGTTGGAAAAACAAAGGCCAATCACACCCTGAAGTTTAGACTGATTGGCTATGATGGTGTTTGGCAACCTCCTGTGATGAAGGAAGGTCAGGAGGAAGACATGAAAATGGAAGAGCATGTAAGAGTTGTCAATCTGCCGAGTGGTAAATTTGACTTCAGTTTAGATTTCATTTAAATTTAGCGCCGACAGCACTTATAATCTTTGGAAGAAGGAGCTTGGTTACCACAGAAACAGCTCAAGTTTAGACTAATACATAAATGCAAAGCACACAGCTGTCACTGCAGCCACAGCAAATGGTAGCAATCAAGATGCTAATGTAGCAAGCCATAAAAAACCCGATTAATTCCTTATATAGAGCCATAAAGCTACAAACGATTAAGAAGTGTATTTTTCATCCGTCATTGCGATAGTTTGTCTTGTTTCATGTTTATTACAGTTATAATTTTTAAGTGTAGTGCAATAGTATAGTTATATACATTGCGTTCATTAATTTCTTTAAAATGAAAGAAAAAAATAGTTTGGATGGGTGTTTACGACGGTTGTTGGCGGGGTGTGGGGGGGGCGTGGGTGACGACGGAAGTTGGCGAAGGAACAGCTGACGATCCCAATTTTCGGCGTGGAAACAAATTGCGGTCAGAACAGAAGACTGACGAATGTCAGACTAACAAAATAAAAGCTAGATTCCCACCTCTGGTTATCGCAAGCACAATTTGCCACAATAGAAAAACAACACAATAAAAAAATAAAAATTTATTCAGACATTTTCAGGTGAGCTTAATTTGAGATGAATTCAAACATTTGATTGAAGATTTTCACTTTTGAATCCCTCATATATCCTACATAGATCGCTTGAACTAAAAAGACGCATTGGGTATCTTATCAGGATTATTTGCTGGAAGAAATAATATCTACCTAGCCTCGGTATCTCAAACCCTTTCCCACCTTGTTGTTGTTGCCCTCGTTGGCAGAAAAGCCTGGAGTAAAGCACGGCAATATACTGAACCATAACGATGTCTTGTGCAGGCAGCTACACGGCAGCGAAACAACAAATGCTCTTTTAATGGAAGGATATGGACTGAGTGGATTTTCCTTCCGCTCTGATCGCGTTAGAATCCGTCCGTCTGATGGAATTAAGTCCAAAAAGCATCCGTGTGGTCTTATGGGCTCTGTGAGCTTGTCTCCGTGGTGCAGGCTTTTACACATCGTTTTTTTTTTTGATGTGGTGCCATGGCAGCGAAACACCCCGAGAACCCCATCGTGGCGTGGCGGTCCCTCAGCTGGAGAATTTGCCTGGTGTGTAATTGTGATCTTTTTTTTTTTTTTTTTTTTATAGCCAGGGGATGCTCTGTCACATGCTACTCATCTCGTTCCTCTCCTTACTTACCCCCAAATAACTTCATAAGCCTTCTTAGAAGATAGCAGACAAAAGAGTGTTTTTCTTGTTGTTTTTGGGGAAGCTGCTTTACTCTTTGTCATGATTTTTTAATGTTGGCCACGAGCGGCGGTTAAATCAACTCTCTCCAAATTCTATCTGAGATAATGTCGGAGGAAGATGTAAAAGATTCCTCATCCCAAGCAGATGCTGCGTTGGTGTTTGACTTGAGGGATAGTGTTTCTCCCAGCATGGGTCTGGTCTAATCGCTGGCCCAACATATGGCGGAGGAGCCTACAGCGCTGTCATTTTGGTCCAAGCGCACTTCACAGGCTCAACTAGAATTGGCTGCAGGTGCAATAAGTTTGCGTGCGACAAAGAGCGTGTGGGCAAGTCAACGCCGATGCAAACAAAGCTGCAAAGTTGCTGGAACGCCCCCAGTGATAGCCTCCGTTTTGGATTTATGCATCAAATAAACGCTTCTCGCATCCGCTGAGGTTTGCGCGTTGAAGCTTCCCAGACGTCTTCCGGCTCTTAGGTACGATTTAGCTTTGACGGCTGATTCGAACAATATCAGTTGCGGTACTAAATTTTAGAGGATTTTCCCTTTTTTTTTTTCAACGGTTGGCCCATGTGAACTATTTTTTATAAGCCACAAACCCCCTAATCAGTGCAAAACATTCAAAAAAAGAAAAAGATTCCCCTAATGACAATGTATATTTAAATAAAACTTAACGATATAAAAGAAAAGTACGGCTCAAATCAACCTCGCTCCTGTCTGTAGTTTTGCATGTTCTCCCCGTGCCCGCATGGGTTCTTTCCGGGCTCTCTGACTTCCTGCTACATTCCAAAATCATGCATGAAAGGTGCATTGGAGACTCTAAATTGTCCTTAGACGTGATTGGATGAGTGAATGGTTGTTCGTCCCTATGTGCCCTGCAATTGGCTGGCAACCAGTTCGGGGTGTCCTCCGCTTACGCCCCGAAGACAGCTTAGATGCTGAGGCAAAAGCAAGCCAGCGAACCTAGTGAGCTATAAAAAATGTATAGATGGATAAGGGAATCACAAAATGTCGCTGTAAGTTGCCTCATCTTCCCAAAAAAATTGCTTTTAATTTGAAAAGAAACATGTTACAGCATTTAACAGCTTAAAATTAGATTTGTAGATGCAGAAACTCTATTAAACTCTCAAGTAACACCAGGAAGTGACTAAGATAAAAGTTGTATACGTGTACCTAAAACTGTATCCTTTCTAACATTAATAAAAGAAAAAAAAAATCAATGTTAACAATTATTCACTACATTTTTACAGTGTTACAGGTTAGTCTAAAACTGAAAAAAAAAGTGCATCAGTGTGGCTGAAAAAAAAATGCCATTCATACTTGAATGCAATTACATTTCACATGGAAAAAACAAAGCCTTTTCCCTGGAAAATTACAATTTCTTTAAAATTAAAAAATAGCCACATATTTTTTGCCAAACGTAACAAAACTCACAGGCAGTATACTCTGCAAAGAATGACTAATATTACCGTGAATGACAGAAAGTGAGACCAGTTTAATGTACAGTGTATCCACATGTTTGTATAATACTGCCCCATGTGGCCAATACTTGCAAACCAGGAGCAGCACGTCTTGAACCGAAACAAAAAAAAACTCTCAAAAAAATGTTTTACATTCCATAATAGTCATAACTGTAAGTTTTTAAAAGTTATATTATTCAATTATTAAATATTATAGATGGCTGTCTTCTGTTAAAATATTTGTTAAAAATATAAGTTTTTCTGATGCTCTTTTTCAGAAGTTGGAATGGATTAATAGCAGTTGTGTTCATTTAAATGGAAAAATGATTCACGACGGCTGTTCTATTGGAAAGGTCATGAAACAAATTTCTCACTTGTATTCTCCTGATAAAGCAAACATTTTGTATAACCATTTCAAAATTGAACTGAATTGAAATACTCTTTCCAGTAATTATATTTGAGCCCATCTGGTTTCCAGCATACAAAAGATGCTTACTCACAAGGACAAGTTTTACCTGTAAACAGTGATTAGATTCAATGTTTACTTTTATTTTCTTTTTTTCATTTATAGTTACGACCGTAATTATCATCTCCTTAAGCCGAACTCTTCTTTCGGTGTCTCCCGTCCTTTCTACAGCAAAAAAAATAAACATAACCTTCTTTGTCGAAAATTGCAAGGAAACCCAGCCAAAGACAGGCCAGGTGATTGGGAGCAGAAACGTGGGAGTGTTTTTGCTTTTTAAAGACTGCAGATGGGAAATAAATTCAAGATAAAGAGCGATTGTTAATGTGTAAAAACTGCATCGCGTTGCTGACTTTGTAATTATTCAAAATAAGACTTAGTGGTTTCATCTCTAAGGATCAGGGAACTTTTTTTAATGGCTGTAAGCACCCAAAGTGCATAATCAGCTGTATTTTAATACTTGAACTACTTTATAACTGAAGATGTGTTTCACAAGTTAAAAGACAGGGGAAAAAAAAAAAAGCCTCAACTCCCATTCACTCTTTAAGTTGTATGTGTTTAAATGCCGTAGCAGGAGCAGAATGTTTTGATTTTCAAATTAAGAGCAAAATAATTGGAACATTGATCAACTCGGTAAAAAAAACTGTGTCAATGTGTTTTATAGGGATGTCTTTAGTGATGTCATTTCATGGCAGAGGAGCCGCAACAGAAACAGATGTTGGTGTACCATTTATCTTCTCGAGTTTCTCAACATAGGAAGAATAATGCCGTAACAACCTCAGCTAACACAAACTGGCTGCTAACCGCCAATTGAACCATGACGGTAATTATTATAAGTAAGAATACGACCTATGTAAAAATACACATCTGTGCGTCAAAACTCGCCTTATGTGGCTGACGGATCAATCCTCCTCGCATGTTGTCCAAAAAAAAAATTCCTAATCTTGAATTACTGTTTATAGGACGTACCCATACTTTTGACCTTCATTTTGGGGAAAAATAATATAATATAATATAATATAATATAATATAATATAATATAATATAATATAATATAATATAATATAATATCATATCATATCATATCATATCATATCATATATGTTTGGGGATTTCTGGTAATTGGAAAAAAAAACAGTGTTGACGTGTTTTAGGAGATTGGCAGAGTGATTTCACTATTAATAGGAAATAAAAGTACAAGACATGAATGACATGGCATGGAGGAAATCGAGAAAGTTATGAAATATACTTTTGACCACTAGCGGATACTGCAATTTAAATCAATTGAATCCAAATCCACATTGCATAAAGAAAAAAGTACACTATGCAAACTAGTGTGAAAAGCCTGCAGGCTACTTTTTGGTAAGCCTTAAGCAGGAATGACCAAATATGGGCAAGCATTGTTCAGCTTCCTGCCTCATGGTGAACACCAAGAAAACTAAGCGCCTTTTACAAGCTAGTTGAGTTTAAATCAACGGCGCCTCTTTTGAATTCATCAACAATCTGCGAGACTGGAACAGGAACGCATCAAGGGAAGACTTTTAAGGGAAGAAAACTTGCTCAAACTTGCTAAATCAAGTGTAAAACTTTTGAGATTGCCTCTCTCCGCATTTTTACAAAGTCCAATTTAAGACTATTTATTCCGCTTTCTGTCCTCATCGCCACAGCGCTCTTTAGTCTCCGCTTCCTTATTTGAGCTGTTTTGGACTATTACCATAATGTAAGTTGTTCTGGAGCAGTTAAAACAGTTAGACTTGTGCCTTGGTTTTCGTTTTTTGGCGCCGCCTCTGGCCGCTGTTGGGAGTGCATTTCTGAAGGGGAGGGGGAGGTGTTCCAGTTGGGAGCAGTTATGTCGATGCCACACGTTTGTTGTCCGTCCTTACGAGAGCTGGCCCACGAGTGTCTGTGAGTCGTTTTCTTTTGTGGAATATTATTGACCCTAATATGCCCATGGTTGGTCATTCGTGTCATTATAGCTAATAAGCTGGCTAATGTTAGTTTATATCAGCATGTTAAACGGTGCTGCCTTTGAATGTGTTGTCTTGTTAGCATTTTCGCATTAGCCTATTAGCATTTCATATTGAAGAGAACATTATTTGTGGTTGTATGTTTGATTTAATCTTCACAGTTGTCTACATTTGGTAAGATGTGATTTTTGCATATGTATTCTTACGTTTGGTATATATTCTTTGCAGTTTTACAAAATTAAAATGAGTGAGAACGACACAACTATTAAAGAAGTTGCCCTCATTTTGCTGTTCGCTGTCTGTCTACCTTGACGAAAACCACCTTAACATCTTGGGAGGACAGAACATAAGTCATAGCAAACCCTTTGTACATCCCGCCTCTTACTTTGCCGAAAAGTTTTCCCGAATCGCCTTGTTGCGCGGAAAAGATCGGGCGCAAATAAACGGCGGGGGGGAACCCGGCGAACCGGCGAGGGGAAGGCCGCGTTTAAGATGAGCGGCAATTAACGGAACGAGTCAGCTTTTAAGCGTGCGAGACAAAAGCCGTCTAGCCTAGGACGAGGGAATAGAAACGAAATGGGCGCCAGTCGCTGACTTCCGCTCTAATTAAAAATATCAGGATATCAAAGCTTAGTGAGCCGAGGCGGCAACGTGGAATCGAAATGACACAAACGCCTGACGGAACTGGCGGAGTAATGCGCGTATAAGAGCCAACGGCTTCATTTCTAGCAGGAGAAAAGCGCGGATAGACTTGTCTTGGTGGCTTGTGAAATAGGTAATTAAAGAGTTTTACCATGGAGGTGCTCTTTTTTTTTTTTTTTTTTTCTCCCTTTCGATGGAGGCTGTCCGTGAATAATTAGCTCAGTCGGAGCTTACCCCTTAAGAAGCTTAGGACTGCTATGAGCTAAAGTATAAGCCAGCTTAGCGAGCTAAGTCATGTACACCAGCCATTGACCACATGCTTCGCCGGCGAACAAGGGATACTCGCCCAAATGTTCGCTTTTCACCTTCAATTACGCTCAGGCTAGCCGAAATTCAAGGACGCGCGGAATGCTACCGCTAACCATGATGAGATTGTTTACGTTTTTTTTTTCCCAGTGTGGCCTAACTACGTATTGGATAGCTTTCATTGACCACACAGGCAAAGGTTTGTAATACCCTATAAAGTGATTTGTGCGTTTTGTTTCTGAGTGCATTAGGTTGTCACGATTAAATCGTTTTGAAATTGACCAATATTGATCACTTCTTCAAAGGTTGAAGGAATGAAAAAAACTTTTCACTTTCCCCGCTCAACGCTCTGACTGAAATAAGATTACCGTATTTTCTGCACTATAAGGCGCACCTAAAAGCCTTACTTAAAAAAAAAAAAAAAAAAAAAAAAAGCTGCGCCTTATAATCAGGTGCGCCTTATATATGGATCAATATTGAGATTGGTAGATTGGGAATGAACCGATAAAGTAAGCTTCACCTGTTTCTTTTGTGTGTTTACAGTTGAACAAGGTTGCTCATATTCACATTGAGTTATTATGCTATTGAGAGTTATTATTTGAGTTATTATTGTTATTACTTTGAGTATTAATATACATTGATTGAAAACGTTTTAAAATATGTCATTAATTGAGGGTGCGCCTTATAGTGCGGAAAATACGGTATCTGTAAAAATTGTATAAGTCTAAACTTGTATCCTTTTTTTAACATAAAGAAAAGAAAAAGATATAAATCCAGTTTTAATTATTTTTACTGCATTTATACGGGTTACAGCTTAGTCTAAAACAGAAGTGCATCAAAATGCCAAAAACTAAAAAAAAACAACATAATTTCTTGTTTTATTTCAATTAAATTTCACCTAACAAAGCAAGCCCTTTTCCCTGGGCTCATCCGTGCAATTGAAGCAATTTAAATATTTTATATCTCACTTACTATTTTTGATAATGAGCCCCATGACGCCACCTGGTGTAGTGGATCCACAATTACACGTCAGCCATAGCAGCTTTTGGCCAGCATGAATGACTTTCAGCTGATAGTTATTAAATCTGGCCTTTTGAGTCCTTAACTCCTCTGGCGTTATGTTAAAAAACCCTTTTTTAGTTTAAAAAAAGAATCAATGGGGAAAAAAAACACTAGTGAGCTGAAATGTCCAGCAGATGATTAAAACATGTAAAATTTCAAAATGCAACGATTCTGACATTTCTATGTGATTGCAGCTGGACGTGTGAGATTCTGTGTACAAAAATAATCACTGTCCAAAATTTGGAGCATATAAAACCATTGTAATTATAATTTCTGAGATGCATTGTAATCGGATTTATGACCTTGATATTCCTGCGATTTTTGCAATATTCTTTAGAACGGCGGTCAAACTATGTCAACAAACAGAAAATTCTTTGACTTGCGTTTCACCTCAAGACAGTAGGTGGCGGTAGAGACCAGTTAATGGCTATGTTTTAGTGTCATCATCACGTCACAAACAACAAACACAGACCATACCATTTTTCAATTTATTGGGGGGTGTTTTGCGGGTGTAAATTTAACCTACGTTTGTATAGCTAGAACTGATGCCACTGAGCCATTTGAGTGGTTGAAGGAAAAAATATCATAAATAACTTTAACGTCTTTTAAAGCATTTACAAAATTAGGGAAATAAGCGTAATGCGTATCGTTTGAAAAGCGTGCGCACGAGGTTCAATGCACCCAACGTGCAGGTTTGTGAAATTTGCAGCCCGGGCCGCTCCGACGTAAGCCGAGCTGCGAGAGGGTCACCCGGAATCGGCGGACACGCGTGAACCGAGCCCCCGCGGCGGAGAACCCAATTTGGCGTCCTGTCAAGGCGGCGAGTGATTGCGCTTTGGGGGGATGACACTCGAATCAAGTTTGCGGCGTACGCAGGTCGCAGCAGCCAGTGTCACCAAATGAAACCTTTATGATAGTCTTCCCTTTTTGCCCAGCTGCTTATGAGAAAGTAATAAGCTTCTGACCCCTCGTGTCATCCCGTCCACGCGATGATGGCGTTGTCGGGAAGGGAGAAGATTTGTATAACGGCCCCGTTGCCTTTTAAAGACATCCAGATTTTCCGCGCCATTAACTTTGAGAGATGAGCGGCAGTAAAGTGCGAAATATCTTGTTTGAGCCGCCGCTGATTCACAGGACCGACTCGCGGCGAGATCTGCGGCAGGGACGATGAAGCGGGATAAGGAAGGAACACAAACGTTTTTTTTTTGGTTGTTTTTAGCATGATGGCGAGCCTAATTAAAAACGACAAGAATAGGAAGCATTTCTATTTCCAGAAGAGGAAGAATTAAAACTTTACGGTTGGAGTAAATGGCGCATTTCATCCCCGGCGCGCAGCTTTTAGCTTCCCGCTAAATGCCAATAAATGTAGCCTTTTTGTGATTCACATAGAGATTTCTTCATCCGCCATCTCCTCTTGAGATTTATATATACTTTTCACAATTACGTGCACTAAAGCTCCATCTGTCTCTTTTTCTTGTACTGTGGGCGGGCGCGTGCGTATTCCAGAAAGAAATGGTGACTCTACTGGAGAAGTCGCGCCATATCAATATTTTAAGCAGCACAAATGAGCACCGGATTACTTTTGCTAACGTTTTAAGACTGTTTCATATTTAGCGCGTCCAACGAGATGGAGATTTCACGGTCCATTTTGCAACGTAATTCAACCTAACAAGCACATCGGAGCTGCTCGGTGAAAAGCATGTTTGGCAAAATATTCAAATGAATTTAATTGAAATGCAACAATTTCCATTCCCATATATATATATATATATATATATATATATATATATATATATATATATATATATATATATATATATATATATATAAATAAATAAAATACACACAGTGAAGCCCTGTGTTACAGTGTCACTGGCTTATGTTATTTTCATGTTGCGACGTGGAATACTGAGTTTGTTCGTCACCTCTTTATGGTATTTTCCCGGTTTTGCAACAAAAACAACTGTCATGACCCTAGGGGCTTGGCTCTAGTTGTGTTGTTTTGTCTCCATCTGCAGGCGTTTTTGGGTAATTACACTTATTTTCAGTTGCCGTCACACTTGCCCCCCTGCAAAGCGTCACTACAATGCTGGTCTGCTATTGGTCGGCATCACTCGTTTCAAAATGGCGGAATTGTAAAGCTTTGTTCGATGGTGAGTGGTTAAAAAAAAAACACATTTATAATGCGTTTTAAAGCTTGATTCAAACTTGAGAGGGTTAGCCAGGACAGAGAAAATTATTTGTGACGTTAGCGACTTAATTTTTGAAGACATTGTCTTTTGGACCAGTCGAAAGCAAAGCCTCCATCTGTCAGCACATCACATTCCAGTACCTGCAAATTTCACTTCTGGAAGAAATCTTGAGTATCGAGGCCAACACGAGCAGCGTAATGAAGTTGTCTTTGTCGACCGTGAAGTTGAATTGGTCCCGTGGTTGTTGCCAACCATTTGGTACTTCACTCACTTTTGGTCGGGATTCAGAACCATTTGCGTTTTGTAGCGAAGTTCGTTCTTTCGGAACGTTTGTGTGATCAGGATTTACTGGAACGGCATTGAAACGGGCTCGTTTTTCTTGGCTGGGGATTTGCTGTTGCCTGGCTTGAAATTGAAAAGTGGAGTTTTGTCAAAGTGGAAGTTAGTGAGGAAGACTGCACTGTCTTCCTCAGCCCAGATACTGTTTACCGTTTTCCGAAAAGAGTTTCCATTATAGTAATTACGGACATTCTTATTCCACTGACTTTGTTGACTTGGGAATAGCCTCAAGCTAATGAGCCTGCAGATGGCTAATTTATTTGCTCGCCACGTGGTGCACACAATATACAACATTTGGTAAACAGCACCCAAAACCGTGCATTGAGTCAGAAATATCTCGGGCCAAACAAGGTCTCCATCACTAATACAGACTTGACTTTTTCAGGAGTCTGATTCAGGAGATCAGAAAAAGATATGTGCGATACGTTTTCACAAAACCGGGTTTATGTCTCTGAGATTACTTTTGGATTATTGACAAAAATAAGCTATTAGTTGATTCATGAATTAAAACTGCGAATCTTAGTCTAATCACACTTGGGAATCACAAAATTGATACAAGCACTGCCTCTGTCTGAATCAATGATCTAATAGTAAGCGCTATGACGCTAGCACTGCTAGTGATAAATGGCTTGAGGGTTGTTTCTACTAGTCCACTGATGTTAGCTCTTTCAGTGCCACGAACGAGAATTCTCATCTTTTAAAATAGTAGTAAAAAAAAAAAAAATCTCATCAAAAGCTCATACAAAAAGCTCTCCAGTGTGTGGTCGATCAAAAGAATCGAAAAGAATGCTAACAGTGCAAGTTATAGCACTGATGCTAGTCCTAAAATTGCTTGAGAAGTTTTCGTGCTAGTCCACTGATGTTATAGATGACACCTGGTTCCAAACTTACAAAAAGATCTCCAGTGAGTAGTCGATCAAAAGAATTGACATATAAATGCTAACTGTGCAAGTAATAGCACTGATGCTAGTGCTGAAATTGCTTGCTAATTGTTCTTGCTAGTCCAATGACATTATAGTCGACACTTTTCTGGCCCCAAACTTGCATAAAAATATTCAGTGAGCCGTCAATGAAAAGTAATAAATGCTAACAGTGCAAGCAGTAGCACTGATGCTAACTTTAACCTGTTTTAGCTACCCCACTGATTTGTATCTCAGCGCAAACAGATGAACAAAGATACATAATATCGCATGACACTCTAAGCAAATTACTTCTGAATCAGAGTAAACAACCACCTGTCAAAAGCCATCACAAAGTGCCGCAACAAAAACTCTTTCAATTTGATTTAGCTGTCAGGGTTTTAGCATAATAAACAAAAATGAGTCAGAGAGCACAATACCAAAGAGATGCTGCTAGCTATTGAGGTTCTTGACTGCGGTAATTATCGACATATGGGAAAGTAATTCATTAGTGCAGGATGTTTCTTGCTGGTTTTTTTTTTTTGTTTCGTTTGGTGAGCCGTTGGCGGAATGACGCATGGAGCTGCTTCATTGACTTCGTGCTGCAAAGCCACACAAGAGGATCAGTAAAACATGGCACAATGTAATAATCATGTGGTGGGAAGCAACAAAACAAAATATGACTAAGAGTTTTATTTCTACTCCCTGCATTTGAAAACAGAATTCTGCACCTTTATAAAACTGACTATCAAAATAGGCTTGTGTTTTTTTCCAGTGATGACACAACACCAATAAAATAAAGTTTAAAGCTGCATAAATCTTGATTGTTTTTATAGAAGATAAAGAATATATGCCCATGAGTATTGTTGGATGAATACAGGCCAATAGGAGGTGACCACTTGGTGAAAATGCAAATTTGAATAGTGGAGCGAGAAAAGGATGAAAAAGCAAGTGATGTTGAAGATATTGAAGCGATGTCAGTTCAATTTTCTCACTATTTTTCTCCCAAATTTACTTTCGTTTTAGCATTGGGAATTCAGACTAAAACAGAATATGGCATCCCTTCATTCCTCATGATTAATGGCAACCGGAAAAGTACAATAACTGTACTGTTGTCCCTTCCCATTCCCATCCCTTTGACTCACGGAAAGCCGCGGTTATATTAGCGGCGCCCGAAAGTCTGATTAGAGTGAAGCCTGTAGCTGACCAAACATGATAACAGAATTTACGCTTAAAATTCCAATTTATTACAAAAGAAATCTTGATAAGTGATTTACAATGCTCCGATACGGCGCTGCTTTTACCTGCTGTTCCTTCACTTCTACATAACATTGGGTGTTAGTTTAACACTGGCACTCCTACAAGACACGTGATTGGCTCCCGGTGGGACCATAGTCCATTGAGGGCAGGATGAAATACAACTCCTGGGCGGGAGTAGATTCCAACTCCTGCCCTCATTGGTCAATGGTCGTGCCTTGCGCCAATCACCTGTCTTGTAGGAGTGCCCGTCTCCCTCATGAAACTCAAACTTAAATTCTTTTTACCTAAAGAGTTAAAACTACTGCAGCATTGATACCTTTGTCGTTACAGAGTTTCACTCGCAACTAAAAAAAAAAATAAAAAAATAAACATACCAACGGCAGCTAATATCTCCAACTTGATAGTTGGCTCACTTGAAAGATGAGGCGCTACTGTACAGTAATCTTCCCACCCCTGGAATTGCTTTTTTTTCACAGTAACGTGCCACAAGTGTAGCCGCAGCCACGGAGCGGAGTGCTGCAGGCGTTCCGAGCCGGCGCTCTCCGGCTTACCCTCGCGATTGCCTCGCAGCCACGCCGTATCTATTATTAATCACTGGTTTCTCAAGGACGACGTCTGCGCAAATTAGTATGCGGCGAGCGAGGGGATCACTTACCAGACCTGACTCCGGAATTAAGTCTGGGAACTGAATTCTGACCTTTCTTTCTATACGCAAGTCGTATCTTTCAGCCAACGATGCGGCCGTAGGGACTCGCTAGTAGATGGACACAAATACTGCTGCGGGAGTAATGCCTCCACCTTTGTCCTTACCTTTATAATTCCATTAAGTTGACTGAAGAACCTGCCGCCATTAAACACAGGATTGACTAATAGAGAGAACTAATCTTGTTACCATGTATTTGCCCCGCATCGAAAAGTCTCCATCCGGGGCCTCGTTGGCCCCTAATGAAGGAGATAAATCTTGAAAAGCGAGCTGCAAAAACACAAAACCATCCACTCCTATAATTGCCTTTATGAATCTTAATCCCTGCAAACTTTTTTTTTTTTTTTTTTTTGTGTGACTAATACCGAAAGTTGACAAGATACCGCACTTTTCCTGGCCTATTTTTAATTGCAAGTTATGCTCTGCTGTAGAAGCGCCTTGCCAAGTCCTTGTGGGAATGACTCAGTGCAAATGATCAGGATGTGTTACAAGGGTTGATCACGACGAGCGGGTCACTTTGGAGATCTGACAATTTTATGAGACCTGTTGTGTAGAAACATCAACCATATCGATATCTTTAAATGCAAACTTGATCAAGTGTGTAATACATTGAGGAGAGCGGTGCTATGGAAGACTGCTGAGGTTGTGGGTTGGATTCTGGCTTCCTGTGTGGAGTTTCTCCACGTGTCCCCACGGGATTTCTCCGGGTACTCCGCTTTACACCCACATTCCCCCAAAAGATGCATGGGAAGTATATTGGGCACTCCAAATTCTCTTTAGGTGTGTTTGTGAGTGTGATTGGTCGTTCGTTTTGATGCACCCTGTTCCGGGTGTACCATGCGGACAGTCGCACACCTTGTGTTAAGAAAATATAAGGATGCACGAGTACGATGGGGAATACAACCTTGGAGTTGGATCCGATTGCTCTTTTTAACAAATTAAGGGGTGTGTCATCAAATCTGTACAGTTTTTCTCTATCATTGTTTTGAACTTATATTGTTCAATGCTATTTTTGACAAACATTTTCTACAACTCCTCTTATAAGGCCACAGAATAAAAAACTAGGGTTTCCTCGAGAAATTTGCACAAATATTTGCTTACAGCCCGAAACCATCTGTCCATCAGTCTTTCCTTTGGATTAGCGAAACTTTGTCACCAAACGTTTCCACTATGAGTACTTTTAGCTTGACGATGGGAAATTTGATATTTACAGTTGGAAAGTTATACATTTATTCTGTGTACCTGTCTTATAAGCAATATAAACTGTTTTGTCACCATTGACAGCCCCTGAA